>NW_015440958.1:822100-893204 GCF_000150705.2 Paracoccidioides lutzii | reverse complement strand
GTTAAAAAATTTAAAATAATTAATAAATTTAATTAAGTTAAAACTTAAAAAATAATTTAAAAAATAAAAATAAATTAAATAAATAATATATTAAATTTAAAAAGTAAAATAATTTAATATATAAAATATAAAATAAAATTAAAATATAAATTTCTTAATAAAATTTAAATTTTTTTTCTATAATATAATTTATAATTAAATTTAAAATAAAAATTTTATTTAATTTATATTATTAATAAATATTAAATTGAAAAATTATTTTATTTTTAATATTATTATTATACTTATTTTATACTTTTTTAAATTTTTAAATTATTAAAATTTTTTTCTATTTTATTATTTTTTTATTAATTATTTTTATTATTTTATTTATTTTATAAAAATAAAATTAATAATTTAATTATAATTTTCAAAATATTTTATTTAAATATTATATTATTTTAAATAAATAATAATAGTTATTGTTATTATATAATTTATTTTTTATTTTTTAATTTAAATAAATATGATTAAAATAAGTATAATTTTAAATATTTACTTTATTATTCTTTTAAAATTTATATATATATTTTTATTAAATTAAATTATAAAGTTAAATTATAAATTATATTTTAAAATTATATTAATTTATATTAATTTAAAGTTTAATTTTTAAACTATATAAATATTTATTAAATATACTTTTAATATTTTATTTAAAATTTATATTATATATAAAAATTAAGTATTAAATCTTTTTAATTTTTTAATTAAAATTATAATAATTAATATATAATAATAAATTTTAAATTTAATTTTTATAATTTATATTTAATTATATAAAACTATAAATATTAATTAAAAATTATTATTATTAAATAATAAAATAAATAAAATAATTTAACTGTATTATATTTAAATTATATATAATTAACTTTTAATATATTATATTTTAATTTAAAAAGTTTAAATATTAAATTTTTATTCATATTCTTAATTTATAATACTTTTAATCAAATTTTAAAAAATAATTTTTATTTAATTAATTTAATATTTAAAAGAAATATATTAAATTAATATAATATATTTTTAAATCTATATTATTTTTTATATATAAAAATTAATTTATAATTAAAATTTTATATAAATATTTTTCTTCAATTAACTATAAATATAATTATAATTTAATTTAATATAAAATTTAAAAATAAAACTATAAAGTTAATTTTCAACATGATTTTAAAATAAAATATAAAAAAAATTATTTATATATTTATTAAAAATAAATAATTATTTCTTTAAAGATTTATTAAATAATTTAAATATAAATATATTAATAATTAAAATATTTAATTTATTTAATTAATGACATAATTTAGTTATTTGCATAACTTCCTATTATATTAATTTTAATTAAAATTAGTATTATTAATAGTAAAACTATTAATAGTAATAAAAGCTTCTATTAGAAATAAATACTCAAAAGAAAAATTATAATTTATATTGAAAACAATAAAGAAAAATATTTTAAATATTTAAATTTAATATATAAAATAAATATTTTATATTAATTAAAGATTTTTTGATTTTATATAATAAGAAAATAAATTTATAATATTAAAAATATATTATTAAATACAGTTTTAATATATCTATTGAATAAAAAATAAATTTATTAATAAAAAAATAAAAAATATAAATATAAGTAAAATATTTTATAAATAAAATTTATATAAATAAATAATTTAAAATTAAAGTAAAAAAGTATTAAAAATAAAAATATAAACTATTTAATTATAAATTTATTTATATATAAAATAATTTTTATATAAAAATAATAATTAATAATTGAAATAATTAAAATATAATATATTATAATAATGTTAGAATATTAATTAATTTTGATTTTATTAAATTTAAATTTTTTTTAATTTTAAATTTATAATTATTAATTTTATATAATAAATATATTTTAAGTTAATATATATTATAATTATATAATAATTAAAAAAAAGTTTTAATAATTAATATATTAATAATTAAGTTAAATTAACTATATATTTTATAGTAAAAATATATAAAAATAAATAATAAACTATATTATATAATTAAAAATTTAAAAAATATTATAATTAAATTATTATAATATTATTTTATTTATTTTATTAAAAATTAATAATTTCTTTATAAAAATCATATTAATATATAATTACTTATAAAAATTTTAGAAAAATACTCAAGTTTTATTCCTTTTTTTTATTTTGTTAAAAATATAATTAATGATGTAAACTTTAACTTATATCTATAATTACAAGCTTTATGAAAAGAAAATGTTTTTTAAATTCTAATATAATTTAGTTTTTAATGAAATTTTTATTGTTATTATTATTAGCAAGTGTAGTTCGGGGTTGTAATCAGTTGAGTGCAACTGCTCGCATATTTCATTGAAGAAGCATCTCGTATTTTACTCAGTACAGTCCATACGATTCTCGGTAGGTAGTATAACTACGACCAAAGCGGGCGGGGGTGCGGAAAGAAGTACCTAACGAGAGACGTCGACCTGCGCCCGGGAAAAGATGGACGCTGTGGGATTTGTGATGACCAAACAACTGGGACTGAATATCTGGAATCGTAGTCTTCGTCTACAGGTTATGAGCCTCTTGACTTCATACATCGGACTGAAAAAGGAGAAGTAGAAGAAGGATGACCAAAAATTCATGGAGCAACCACCCTAGGGCTATCACTTAACTCTTCGTTTCGCTTTATTCGTCGAACGAGGAAACTCGGTTCTGTGGAACAGAGAAGTGGCTGAGAACCTTGACAAGTGAAGTACATGTACACGTACATCGCTGCACACGCATGTGTCCCCCAAACCCCCTTTCTCGGAGATTCTCAACCTTTGGTCCCTTTTTGTTTCAGAGTGCCTGTGTTTCATGAGAAGGGGAGCTGCAGAAGCGCGGCGAATACTTCTGATATTCTAGAACCCTCTTCCATTGATGCTCACCATGGCCCAATCTCACTGACGACATGATCGGAGTTTCCAACTCAAGGTCCAAACTCGGGGTCAATTACAGTAGGTATTCGGTAGAAGGGGGGGGGGGAAGAACGTGAGTAGCGATATATTGTCATATCATGGATTCCAAAAGTCGACGCACAGAATATACGAACGAGAAGCAAGAGCTGACGCAAGCTTGCTTATCAACCTACAGAACCGAGCTTGCGAAACTCTGATTGCCATTGGGCGCATGGGAGCTTATATTTGGTCCACTCCGCTCACACACCATTGGATGCGGTCGGTTCAGCCGCGCGTAAATAATATGTCATTGTTGCCCGCTGCTTTCAGAACGGGAGAATAGGCGGAATATCGAGCAGAAACAGGATGTCGGGCAGGTTGTGCCAAAAGAACCAGATAGTAGTAGTAGTAGTAGTAGTAGTAGTAGTAGTAGTAGCAGCAGCAGTAGTAGTAGTAGTAGTAGTAGTTGTTGTTGTTGTTGTTGTCGTTGTTGTCGTCAAGTGACTCTTCGCTACCAATGGATCTAATCGCGATGACGGCTCTGTTCGTCTGCCCGCCTGGTCAGGCCACGTAATCGGGCCTTCCGACGTGAACCTGGTATTGGAGACTTTCCTCGCATCGGCTCAGAAAGCTGGGTTTGAGAAAGTCCAGACCTCTCTACTCCCGTCGCCGTCACCCAATCTACATGCAACTGGAGAGGATGGTAGGGTCCCTGGATGCACAAAGTGGTGGCTTGTCGGCAAGCATAGCTGGGCCCTTTTCAACAAACCCACAATAACCAGCCGTCTTCCGAAACGAAGCCCACGAGAGCTGTGTGTTTGTGCTGGCTGGAAACCGATTGGACCGCGGAGCAAACTGCACATCCGGGCTAGAATTCTGGTTGGCCGAAGTACTGCCTGCTCCACATTTTTCTCTCCAATGTGCGAGCCTGATTCAATCCTCATCCATCCGTCGTTTCAACGACGTCCAAAATACCAAATGATGAGCAGCGGAACTTTCCGGTTTGTCCCTGCTGTGCAGCGTATCAGCAACTGGGAATGGATTTTCTTATGAGTAACTCTGGAATCATGAATAATTCCCGCAGTTTTTCCAGCCTTGTCGCTGAGAGAAGCTTTTCTCCGGACTCCAGGACAACACACGTTTGAGAGGATAGAAATGCGAGTGGGCCTGTCTCAACTCCATTATCTTTTCACGATCTTTCAATACTGACCAGGTTTTAGAACCCTCTTTAGCATTGTCTTGTTGTCAGCTAATCATATCGCAAAAGATTAAATGAAACCCTAGGGAACAAAACAAAGTCCATGTCACAATACAAGTATCTACTGGTTACGCGGCAATCCGTTCTGAATATGCCGAAGTTTAACCCATGAAACGACCTTCGACCGCCTCCAGTTTCTTGAAGATGTCCCGCCGTATTTCAAATGGCCGATTAGCCAAGTCCGTTGACGTATTTCACATTTTCTCGGCCACTTGTGTGTACCAATGACTCTCCAATTTAGTATACGTAACTCGGCCTGAATAATCAATCCCATGCGATTATTTCCCCTCTGTTGCTATTATTGCATTGTGGACTCTCCATGTGTGATATATAAAATCAATGTTATTAACATTTTCTGCTTGCAATCCTTTTAAACCTGGGACTTCCAAGTTCCGTTTGTAAAAATTATCGTTGGTCTTGGACTCAACACCTCCTTGGAATCCCAGCGCTTGTGAGGTGACTCAATGCCATGATGAGGCGACGACTGACAACTCTGGTCAATAGTGTAAGTCACCCTTTTTTTTTAATTTATTTTTTTCGCGCATTCATATACGTATAATCCTCTATGCTGGACTGCTTCTGCACAGACTGGATCTTTGGACTAATATGTTGTGGAAAGCGAGCTTCAAGGAAGACTTCTGAGGATGCAGAGGACAATAGCCGGTATTATGATTTTGACAGTGTGGCTGTCAGTTCAAGGCCGCACTCCCCTTTTATCGATCGACAACGACTATCGCCGCCGCTAGAAAGACAGTTGCAGCATGCGTGCCTCGTTCTGTATCAGAAAATACAATTTCCAGAGAGGTGGGAAGATTTCGGCAAATGCACGAACCCAACGAGTGATAGCCATTCATCCTGCAAAATCTCTTCGTTTACCGTCCCAGATCATATAGCTGCGGATGTTGATGTTGTCCCCGCTTGTGATCAGGACAGGCTGTTGAACGAGAATCAAAAAACTGTTTCGAATATGAAAAACCGACATCGCATCGGCAAAAATGTTGATTCGGAATGGAAGCGAGATTCAACCCACGGACGGGCCATGTGTGCCCTCGAACAATCATTTGCATCACGTACCGTGTGTGGCAATGGCGCTTCAACAACATTTCAGAATCAGTTCGGTGGTAGAGCAACTTTTGCGAATGATACTGTTAACGGGTCCCCAGAGCTTCGAAGCAGTTTCAGCCCACAAACACAAATGAGAAATCATAACGATTTCTCATTCGTACACGGTATATCAATAAACGCCCCGACAATCGAGGAGCGTGCTCCCGATGAAGCCGGGCAGCACAGAGATATTGGAGAATTGACTGGAATGCTAACGAAATCTACCAATCGAGAATTCCAGTCCCCAGTTTCCGCAACACTATTGCGAAATATCTCACACTCCTGGCAGCAGATATCGCACAAATTTCAACTAGAACGATACGACACCATTTCGGTTTTCGAACTGGAAAAGTCTCTACTACAGGATGATCTTAAAGCCCGCTCAGCGGACCTGGCCAACCGGAAATACAAATCCGACATCATCCAAACCCCAATCCTTCTTGATGAATGTGAGACAGATTCATCCATCAACACACTTACCGATACGGAATCATGTAGCTCCCAATCCTCAAGCGGCATGGTAATAATTGACGAGAATGGCTTGGAGAAAGTGATGACGCTTGCTGAGGAAAAGCGACGCCGTTTGGCCCTTGAACGCGCAGTTATGGCGAAAATGTCTGGCGGCCTTCTTGCTCCAATACCTAATAGGGATAAAGCTGTGGCCCCCCCACTCGAACCCGCCAAATCCACCAACCTCACTAGCTTCGTTTAGAAGCAAGTAAGTCCCCAAGCTTCAGTTGAAAATATTCGTCGGATGATGGTACTCGTAGTGAGCGAATCCGAATTACACAGAACAGGCAGGCGAAAAGCAGCCCCCCCCCTCCCCCCCCCCGAGGGTTGAAGTTATCCACACTGGGCCTTGGGAGAAAGAAGTTTGTTGCAAAGGGGGAACGGTATTGCTGGCTTCGGTGCCGTAAGAGAGGCGAGGTAACCTGTTTTGAGTTGGGCTTTGTCGCATGTGCTCGGAATGTACATACACCTCACACTCTCTTTTTCGCCTTACTATTCTGAACGAAATTGACGGTCAATTTTCTTCCGCCTACGGATTTTAACGATAAGTTTACATGTTTATAGATATGCAACAACCCCCACCCCCTCTTCCCCCCCCCCTTATATATATTAACGCCATCTTTCATATTTTTATTCTTTCCATTCGAGAGCGGGTATACATCAAAGTGAAAGTTTATTCCTCTTGTTTCGGCGTTTCATGTATATACCAATTTTAGTATCTCCATATCTCCTTCAATAGTACCAAATCTTGCTGTTCTTTCTTTTCTTTGTTGCTATAACACATATATTTGCTTGCCTTCATCCTCTGATAAGATGTACTTACTACTTGACACCATGCTAATCTGGATGACAATCAATTCAACGCTCCTTTTAACTATCAGCATTCATCGCGGACTCGAAACATGCCGATTGCTTGTAAAAGAAAGTGTGTTAACTACTCAGCTAGGATACATTGTTATTTTGGGTTATTCATGTTCTCATATGTATTCAAGGCATAGTTTAAAAGAGTATGTATGAAACAGCTCTCGAACCTCAAAAATCCACAGCGTGCATTTGAAGTGGTAACTACTTGAGGAGGCCGACCATCAAATCTTCCCCACATCCATTAATCCCGTTGAGATTTTGGCTGCCAACCACCAATGTTAACCACCGCTCTACTGCATGCTATTTTACGTCAACTACACCTTGCTTAAGCAGCAGCATAAAACAAAATGACGAGGAATGAAGAAGTAGAGGGAAGATATATTTTCATATTAACCGAAAGAACGGAAAAGAAATGACATTTAGAGGATTAATAAATAAACAGGTTTCATGACAAAAATGCTGCTGCATCCAGTTAATCAGGCAAGAAAGGGAAAAGGAGAATCAACGCACGTAGGCGGGTGGAACGATGTTCAATCAAAACCCAACAACCCAAATTCAGCAGACATTCAATATAAGTTTCTGAGTGAACTTCGTAAAACCCCGTTCATTATATCGCCCGATTTGGAGGAAGTAAAATGTCTTGAGTGGATTTTGTCTCCCGAGGAACAACTGAAGAAATCTCAAAAAGGGAGTAAAGGAAGTAATAAAAAGGACCGGGAAATGCCGTCAAATGGTTTAAATAAGCGCATTCATTTCAAACACTGGAAAAACAAAATAGACGTTCAATGTCCACGTCTAGGTCTCTTATTTTCACCTCCTATCCTGGAGGAACCGGCAGCGGAAGCCCCGTCATCCACGTTGCTACCTGCCAATCTCCCACGCTTTCGGGACCAGGACCCTCCGCCTGTATTGCCACCTCCACTGGCACCTCCAGCGGCACCACTATTGCCGCCACGTCCATTACCCAGATCCCTGCGCTCTCGATCTCGGTCGCGGTCGCGATCACGCTCCCGATCCCTGCCCCGCTCACGATCTCGATTGCGATCCTCTTCTCGGCCCCCGCTACCCCATCTGCGATTTTCAGTTTCGTTCGATGCTAGAGGAGGAGGGGGTGGAGGAGGTGGGGAAACGTCAGATTTCCCACGACTCTGACTTTCGTAGGTGCCCACGTCACGCTCACGCTTGTCCCTTCGCCTGGTGGAGACTGGCTCCCTGTTTGCGCTCGAGTTCTGAGGGGGTCTTCGCGACGAGGATTCTCGTGAGCCACGGGCTTGTTCCCGGCTGCTGATATCGGCAGCTCGACCACGGTCGCGATCACGGTCACGGTCACCTTCCCGATGGCGCTCTCGATATTCGTCCCGCTTCGTGCTGGCTCTTGAAGCCTCCTCCTCGCCCCTACGACTGGTATCGCGTTCCCGCTCTCGATCTCGGTGTTCGCGGTCTCTTTCTCTCTCGCGTTCTCTTTCACGGTCTTTTTCACGATCTCTTTCGCGATCTGGGGTTCGAGTACCACTCGAGTGGCGCGGGGAACGTCGCGACTCTGCTGCTGCTTCCTCTATAATTTCGCTTCTCCGGCCAGCCCTACCATGCCCCCGAGGCTCTTCCTGTGAAGGCGCCACCTGTGGTGCTGAGGCATCTGAGCGGCTTGGGAATAGATCCGGTTTTTCTGAGCCTGAGGGAGGAGCTGTACCAGAATAAGTGTCACCTTTCGATCCGATGGGAGTTTGAGGTCGAGTAGATTGAGGTGATGGTGCGTTCAATGAATTACCACCAGTACGATTTGCCCCCCTTCCCCTTATTGATGTACCCATTACAGATTTATCCGCTGGTCCGCCAAACTGCTGAAGCATGTTGTTTAGACCCGCGAACCGCTTATCTCCCCTGCTTCTTTCACCAGAAAATGGTACTCCGGGAGGGCCTCTTGTGGTCGGCGAAGGACCGGAAGGCGGATGTCCACCACTCCGTGGCCCAGATGGAGGCAAGGATGTTGGAGATGCTGTTGTCTGCGTTCCGTCGTCTCTGGGAGATTGAATCGCCTTCAGACGGTCAGGGTGAATACCAGATGTGTCGATTTTTTCCACGGGAGCAGGTGCGGAAGATGGCGCCGTTGCTAACTGCTGATCGTGCTGCGGAGGATTCCGCGCGAGAGGTCGATTTGATGGGCCGGTGGGTGGCTGGCGGTCAGTTGACTGTGGTGGAATAGGAAGGGGCTGCGACAATGATGGATTTCTGCCACCTCGTTGGGTAGAAGTCTTCCTTGGTCCAGAAGGGATATCCTGAGGCCTGTCAAACGACTCTTGTGGGCGTAACGGGAATTTTGAATCTTGGTTTAACCGTCCATATGACGAATCTGTGGTTGATTGATATGTTGATCGAGAGTCTGGCGCATGACGATTATCAGCTGCTGAAGAATGATTTCCCCTGTCACCTTTGGGTCCTGTTGGTAGATCATCAGATCGCGCTGGTGGTTGGGAACTGGTAGGTTTTCTCTCTTCACGTTCCTCTCGCCTATCGGACCTATTCTGGAGACGAGAATCATCTGCTTTTGGAGGGGTGGAGGGTCGGGAGCTACGATTTCTTCGACCATCTCTTTCGGCTCTAGGAAGTTCAAGTCGCTGGTGAATTCCAGTTTCTGTATGGAGCCGGGATGGATGGTCGCGGTCATGAAGATCAGGCACATTAGCCGCCCGATATTGATGTACATCCCCTTCTCTGAAGGAACGGTCCGAGTCTTGTCGAACTTGGAAAGCATCTGCTTGAGAAATTCTTCCTCTACCCATCCTATCAGACCATTCCTGATCCCTAGGCGATGGTCGTGCATCCCTGTACCCGGGTCGTCCAAAATTATCTTCAAGGGGGCGTGAGGGAAATTCTCTGTCTATCCGATGACCATCAAGCCTATCCCTATCTCCAGGACGTTCGTTTGGTCGCCCGTGGCTACGGGGATCGATAGGGAGGGCATGTTCAAATGGCCTCTCACGATCCTGGCCACCGAACCGCCCAGAGCGATCTGGATGTCGATTGTCTCGAGCATCTCTTCGCTCATCGGGCACATTGGGAGGTCTCATAGTCATCCGTTCATCAGGGTGTCTGAAGGAGCGAGGAGGTTCTGGCCGATTTGGTAGGTTTGCCTGAGGGCGGACAGAAGTATTGTGTTGGGGAGGGTAACGGTCAACATCCGGGCGCTTTGGAATGCTTGGTGGATGTGAAGATTCTGAAGGTGGTCGGCTAGCCACTCGTAATGGAGCTGGTGATGATGATCTGTGACCTGAAACAGGTGTTTGTGAATCTCCCAGGGTGGCTGGTGTGGTCGATGGCTGTTGTGAAGAAGGTTGCGAAGGAGTCTGCGAATGGCCAGTTGCAGGCTCTGCAACCTTGGCTGGCTCCGTTTCTTGTATCACGGGGGTTTTGTCATTCTGTTCCACTTTGTCTAATTTACTCGTAGAAGCGGTTTCCATTGCGCGCGAAGCATCGGACACCTGCAGTGATTGGGCATCACCTCTCGCGGCTTTTGCTTTTATGGCTGCGTTGTTCAACTTCTCTGCCATTTTCGCATCTTCAATCTCGCCGTCTTCAACCTCTAATTTCCCAGGCCCATGTGGCTGTGCATCATTTACCCTAGGTATGATCAGAAAAAGTCCATCTCGTCGGGGGGGGGGGGACCAATTTTGATCGACTCACGTGGTGGACGACCCAGATGGTTTAAAGTCAGGAGCGGATGCATTCAGTGATTTGGGAGTAGTTGATTGAGGTTGCGGCGTGCGTGCTTTAGCCTTGTCACTCGGTAACGATTCATTCTTTGGAGGATTAGCCGTATTCCTCCACATTGCAGATAGGTAGACTCACAATCATGAAAGCCTGCGGAAGTAACCATTTCTTCTCTCTTCTATTCAAATCTCCAATCAACGAGGCTGCAGGAATTTTAACATCGTCACGAGGATCCATTGTCTTCAGGTTGTTCACGCAGGTATGCATGTCTCGGCCAATCCAATTAACCGCAGGGAAATGCTGAACAACTGCCTTCAATACGCTAATGGCGTTCCGGATATGCATATACTCGCCTCCTGAAAGGCAAGTCTTCAAGCAGGCACCAAAAATGCGATGCCACTTGTAGAAAATCCTGCGGAAGTCTTCGTAATCTAAAAATGACTTTGGCTTTCCTTCTTGATCAACTGCCATGGCAAATCCTGGGAGATCCCTTTTAATTCCGTACGCTTCTTTCTCGTAGACGGCTTTATCGGCATGCCATCGGGTCAAGTCGCGAAGAACTTCGTTGAGGAAACGACCGAAATTATCAGCTTCCTTGGAAGTACTTTGGAAGATGATGGCTGTAAGCCGCTGTTCGCGAAACAGCTGATCAAGAAATCCTACTGTTCGGAAATTTGGCGTCCCAGATGAATGGAGATACTTGAGCATCTTGAAACTGTAGAAAGCATCAATAGGCGAGAGAAGTAACCGGGGTAATAGACACTGTTCCATCACGGCAATGTTAAGAGCTTCATGTTTCCCTCTCAGTCCAACAAACCATCGGTCTTTTTCCTTCTGTAACCTTGCCCTATTTAATCCGTAACATCTCACATGTGCCTTGTTCTCAGCTAAAATTCGGTCATGAAGGTCATTAATGAGTTTTTTCTCCTTATCCTTTTTTAAGGTACCGGCTATGCTAACATCTGAACGGTCTTGCGAAATGGCCTGGATTTTTTTCTTGAGCCGTTCAAGTTCTTCTTCGTAAGCACGCTGGGGAACATGAATGTCATAGAGTGATAGCTGCCAGAATGTCACAAAGAATGGCAGACCAACAACTTCCCATGAGCTTCGTGGCATCGCTGTCTTGATCTTATCCATCAGGCCTTCAAGTACAGGATGCCAAGGTACACTTTCCGGATCCGCTTTAGAGGTGCTTGATGTGTTTGAAGCGTTCGTTTTCGCCTCACCCTGGTTATCGTTAGTATTAGATGTCGATTCTTCAGTAGAGATCGTCACATCTCCCGACGAATCCTCTTTTTCGACAGCTTCCCCATCGTCTGCCATCTCTAGATCACCATCAGGGCTCTTAGAGGCGGGGATGGTTTCGGTTTCTGGTTTCTTTGCCGCTTGCTCTCGTTTCTTCGTGTCAACTTCAGCAATCTGATGCGCAACGCTCGGGCGCGTAATCCAGAATGCGACTTCCGGCTGCAGTCCAAATTCGCCAATGAGACTTGCCACATCTGGCACGAAAGAGTCGAATTCTTCAACCGTGAAATTGCTTCGAAGAAGATCAATATATTGAGTGAGAACCCGATGTATCTCATCGAATATATTGCCAAGTAGTTTCAACTCGCCGTCAGCTTCTGATTCCTTGAATATACATGTAGCTCGTTCTTGCGCGACGGCTATCAGAAGCTGCCCGGCAAGCTTAGAATTCGCCAAAGATTTTATTAAGCGCCGGGAGGTTATCTTGGATTCGTGACGTTTATCAAGAAGTTGTAACATGGTCTGTGATTGTAGAAGTGCACCACCCGCCATTGCTTGAATTTGGGAGTCGTTGAAATTTGTGTCAGTAACTATTCCAGCCATGGAGCTGATAAGCTGCTCTAGAATGACGAGATCGGTGGAGTTGTTATGTCGAAGCTGTTCACCAACGTATTGAAGGACGGGAACAGGGTCCATGATGGTAGAATAGCGTTTGAATACCCTGCCAACAAAGGAAGCAAGGGCATTGAGCCATCTACTTGTTAGCAAACCCCCATCTTGAACTCGACTCCTCCCTTTCTGACCAAGAGAATTGATCAATGACCAGGTTAGAATATCATATCCCAAGTACGTGAAATATCTGGCACATTCCACAACTACTTCAATTAGGTTCTCATATGCTTCGATCTGGTTGATGGCGACGCTGATGACAATTCCCGGGTTAGCGAATGCTATTTTAGCCAAGTTTCTAGCCATCGGCTTAATGTTGGTTTTGCTTAGTCTTTTAAGGGCATCCTTCGTTTCTGCTCGTGCCTGATCGAAGGCCGATTTGATATCCGGCAACCGGGAAGTTTGTCCAGAATACCACTCAGCATAAATGGAATATCTCACATCTCGTGCGAAGTGGCTCAGCAGCTCAAATACCTCATTGACGACTCCAGGGTTTGCTCTCGTTAAGCTCAATGCGGGAACCAAAAGGCGCTTGCAAAGATCTCGCCATCGCATCTGATTTGATTCCGAAGGATCACTTTGCAGACTTTTGTTTCCAAGCCTTGCCAATTTCGTCAATAGGCCAGGATCTTGCCCAATTTTGACACCTGAAAGATTTAAAAATGATCCACAGAGAGTGAATACATCATCCACAGTCTGGCAAACGGGAATATTATCTGTCCAATCGTCCCAGTAAAATCGATAATCAGTCCCATCGTTGGTATCTTCTTTATCTAGTAATGCCCACCGAAGAACGCGTCGAGGAGGTTGATCAGTCAATCGAATATTGCCCTTTGGAAGGCTTGCTTGGTCAGAGCTGGTGATCTTCTTTTCACTCTTGATGTCGCTCCTTGATGATAAAGGCCGCGAGGAGTCACACAGCTTGCTCAGAGAATGGTGTATAATACGGTGGATAAATTCTGGAAGCTCGGGGTACGCATCCAATAGCCACGGGAATCGCCCAAGAATATAGAGGGACTCTGGCAGGGCGCCAATAGCGAGTAAACTCTTTAAGAGCAGCACTTTTTGATCTGCTGGCTCCGGCAATGATTCCTTTTTTTCGTCAACTTTTGTTTGGGCTGTTTTGTCCACATCTTGGTCCTTGGCAGGAGTAGCCGCGCGGGTATCAGCTTCTCGGAGTCTAGACATCGGGACGGGTATTGTATCGTCACTCAAGGCTCCAGCCATCATTAGCGCATTCATCGCACCAGCACCAGGTCTAGCAGCTAGTTCTCTTTGCTCCTTCTCTTTCATTTTCTCCTCCTTTAGCTCGTCCATAGATTCATCTGGTCGCCATAGGTGAGGATAGAGATCCCGTAGAGAGATAAACCCGACTTTTATGAGCAAAGCGGCTAGATATATGAGATTATCCGGTAGAATATCAGCCGGATTCCGAGCATCTGAGGAATAAAATCGGAGTTTGAATCCCAGCAGTTGCGCCGCGACCCCGTTGCCCTTGGGTGGGAGGGTCCCAGTTTGTTCAATCCATTTCAGAGTATCATTGTCTTCCTCTGGGGAGTTGCTTTTAAATTCCGATAATGATTTTAATTGTTTCTGTTCCAATGATTGGTTGCGGCCTATCTCGAAGAACGCGCGGATGCCAACCTCTCTAGCTCGATCCCAAAAAAGGCGATCCCGTTTTTCATTTGCACGAAGAGCTTCTTCCCGGTCCTCCTCTGTTGTCGACCAGCCGGCTGAACCGGGCAGGGCCCATTTAGGTAAACCAGGTTCGGAAATCCCGCCATAACGTCGCAGGAAAGATTCCTCCTTTGGCCACCATGAGCTAACCCGCAGGAATTTGACGAAGAATCGATTCTTTTTGACAAGGACAGCCGCGAACACATCTAGCGTGACATCAAGGACTCTTCCGACGTCCATATCAAAGGCACCTATCATAGCCTTCACTCGTTCGAAAGTATCTTCAACGACTTCGGCTGACGGGGGCTCATTGCTGCTAGTTGTAAACAATTCTGTCAGCAACTTGGAGTACCCTTCCGATTCTTCTCGTAGTAAGTTATAGTTCGACTGTCGATAAAGAAGGTTGGTTTGTTTGCGGATGCCCATGCGAGCGAAGGTGTCACGAATTAGACCAAGCGATTGAAGTAACGGAGTTTCAAGCTGTTGTCGCATAAGGGTAGGGGAGATTCCAGTCGAAAACACCAGGGTACGAAGGCTGGAGTGAGATGTGTTTGCGTCGGCTATAACAGAAAGGGTATCAAGGAAAAGAGAGCGAACATCGAAGGTTTGTGCGGTGCTCGTTGATCCATCCACACTAGGTATGTCATCTGCAGCGACATCTTCGCCTATAATTTCCTTCACGGAGGTCCCACCATCGACTGCAGATATCCGGCTATCGATAACGGACTGAATAATCTCCTGAAACACGGATGAGATCACTAAGGCGTCCTCCGCCTTCCGAGCACTGACCCCGATATCGATCACGGCTTTCCTCCCCATCAAGGTCCACGCATCAACGTACTCCCGCGTAAGATACTCGTAGGAATAGAACATCGCTTGAGGTTGAGATGAGGAAGTAGGTGTTGGCGTCGACGGCGTTCTGCTTGGCTGAGATAATTCGGGAGGGTCTCTTTGGGATGTCATTGCTGATCTTGACGAGGGAGAGTTTTCTTTCTGATGGGAGTTTTGACCTTCGCTTGCCCTCCGCGCAGGCGTACCATTTCTATTGCCGCCTCTGCTTGTTCTTCTGCCTCCCCGATTACGAATATCGGTAGAATCTCGACCCTGACCGTTAAACTGATTCTGTTGATGCTGCTGGGCGAGATTGAGATTTCCGGGACGATGAGGAGACGGCCGCCAGCCATCATTTCCCGCATCTCCAGACCATGATCTGTCACCGCGTTTACGCTTCCCACCAGCTGCAGAAGGCATGGTGGATTTTTTGGGCGCGTTGTCGCTCAGGCAGATGAAGTTTGGCCTTTCCAGGGGCGACTCATGAGGAAGTCAAGTGTAAATGGTGGTAGAGCAAAAAGGATTTAGCGAGAATAAGGTCAGGTAGATGAGGAAGACGGAGAGGTGGAGAGGGCTACCAGTAGCCTATCCATATGAATCAGGCGTACCGGGTTTTCACGGTGAACTTCGTTTGTCTGGTGTTGTTTGTTGGATCGACACTATGTCAGAGTGAAAGAATCCTCAAAACGCACGGAGACTTCTGGATTTGGTTTAGCTATGGCGCGCTAAATTAAGGTCAAACTAGGCTCGCGTTTAACTAGCCAATAATACTGCCAAATAACCGCTCTGACACGATTTCGATTTTGGAGCTGTAAAGATGGCAGGAGCGAACAAAACTACTCCGTACACTATATCGAACTACCTACACCTGGAACAAATGGATGTATCCATATATCTGTAGGTATAGGATATGTATATGTTTATTCTTGAAAAATCCCACTCCTACACTCTTAGCGCGACTTCAACAACCACTGCGATAAGTCAAGAATATACGCCAGACAAAAACTGTGTTAATATCTTGATGTTTAATGTGCTGCAACACATATGGCATCCAGTACACACAGCTAATTACTGCGCTCAAGATTCAGAGCCTTTGCCTCAAGGTCAACAATCTTTGGCAGTAATTCACGAGCAGCCGGGCGGTGCGGGTTCCAGCCAAGCAATTTCCTTGCACGGATGGCATGAGCCCTTGAATTGGTTCCCCATGAAAATGGACCAAAGGAAAACAGTTCTTTGGTCTGTTTGCCATCCAGGATATCAACCTCCGGAGTTGGAATCAGGCCCTTCTCAAAGGCAATCTGGGCCACGGCTTTCTCCACATCACCCCAAACAAACGATCCGTTCTCGACAAAATAATACCCTTCTTTTCCCCATGTTGCCTTCCCACTTCCAGCAGCAGCGGCCTCGCCAAGAAGGAGGAACAGATCGCTCAGGTCGTGAACGTGGACTTCATGCCAGATATTCTCACCCTTGCCCACCTGGAGCCCCTTCCTTCTTTTCAGCACATATTTGGTCAGGTTATATATCTGGTTGCTTCGAGTATTGCCCGGGCCCCGCCCCGGCCCATAAATTGTAGGAGGGCAGACGATTGCCGTCTTGACCCTATCGGCAGCATTCTCCCCAACTCCAAGCACGATCTTGTCAACGTCTCGATGGAATGCTTCATCTGGAAGGGATGTCACTTCGCTAATGCCATCCCAGTCGTTGTATTCCTTTGTGCGGAGATCGCCAAAGGTCGAATTTCCTAAATCTTCGAAGGTGAGAATGCCAGTTCCTGAAGTGTGGATCCAGTAGCCTGGACGATCAGGTGTATGAGCAGCTATGCCCTTCGCGATTGCCTGCGAGGAGGCAACATGATCGCAGTCCGCAAAGTCTGTGTAATAGGCAAGAGGTAATCAACACGTTAGCCAGCCACATCCAAACAGTACAAGATAAATATTATTTGGATGACAGGTCGGCCATACGATAGACTATATCTGCCTTCTTTGCCTCTTCCTCGAGAATCTCAGCAGCGTCCAAGTCCCCATAAACGAGCTTAGTGTTTGGGTATTTGCTAGTGACCAATTCCCCTTTTTGTTTATTGCGAACGAGGGCGGTGAACTCCCATTCTGGATGAGCCTGATTAATTTGGAAGAAAGCGTCTCCCCCGATGTATCCTGTAGCTCCAGTTCTGGGCTTTGTCAGTGCGCCTCTATAGAATACTCAGACGTAGACCCGTAACTAACACAAATACTTTAGGCGGAGCCATGGTTTTGCAACTGCGGGGAAATACTCTATTTAGTAGATACCGAGATCAAGGAGGGGTAAGTTAAGCTGAATTTTGGCCTAAATGATCGAGTCGGTTTGAATTGGCAGACAATCTAAGCACTTTCAATAGGCAATATTTTAATGGAAGTGGTGTGTGTGGTTTAGAATACAAGAGACGGTGCAGTCCAGTCGCTTTTATACTCCATACCGCATTCACGTAACTATTTTAACCCCAAATCTTTTTCGCTGACTGCCGCCCCCGTAACTAGGTGGTTAAACTATCAAAAACAGCAGTGGGGTAAAACACCCCATTCTTGGATCCACTATATCTGTCCTACCGTTTATGACGCCATTTAACCGTCGATAAACTCCAAACTTGATCTGGGTATTAAAGACAAGTGTCTTCCGGTAGGCTGTGTGGGTTGTGATATGATAGGAGCTCTCCTTCTACAGTATAAATGAATAAAATAACATCTATATTGATCTAAATAACAGATAGATGGTTATGAGCCAGTGAACTTGATTACTCTTGAGTTTCTCGATTTTTAAATCAGACAATTAATCATCAATTTTGTTCAAGAAAGATGTTAAAATTTGCCCTGAGAAAATAAAAAGATATATTAACTGCCTAGGTGAGATGTCAACATACGGACTAGGTTTTTAGCCAATATAATATCATGCTCCACTTATCTCTAATTGGAAGATATAGTTAGAGAAACTATGTAATAGTTTATTGATAGTAAATATCATATAATTAATTAATTTGAATCTTCAACATTAAAGGCAATTCTAAGTATATCTATTAAGGCTGGCTGATATTGACCGCAGATCTTTGTAGTGTTAGCATATAAATAAAGAGAATCTTTAGCGAAAAGCATAACTTCACTCTGACAAATTTCAAGTTTGTTGATTCAGATACCAAGAGGAGGCATTCAAATACTTATAAGAAAATTCTCTCATCATACTTTGAAGGCTCATTTGACAGTTACATACCAGAGAAGAGCTATCAACCAGTGTTCCGAATTATTCTCACATTAAATAGAGATCATGCTAAACACTAAATATATGGGGGAAAGAGTTAATGTTTTGTTCTCAGGTGCTAACTATTCTCTGACTGATCTTTACCTCTTTGAACTCTTTGCATTTAATAGTAATTAGCAGCAGTCAGCACAATCATGAATTGCTGTTCCTCTTTTGAAACATTCAGAAATTCTTGTATTTCAAGGAATTTCCGCAGGTCTTTCTTCACTTCCTCAGTTTGTTCTATTGAATGAGCAGTATCCAGGTTGATCAGAATAACCTCATTGGAATTGTTAATGATGAAATGTAAACACATCGAAGACTGTTTCTGTTGGCCGCATAAAGGAGTATATAGAGCTTAAGGTATCATGAGCCCTCTTTGCCTTATCAGCATTCTTGCCCATGATATGGTTGGAGAGGAAATAGGTAAGATGAAATAGTTCCAAACTGATATATTATATGGAATGTTGGTGGGACTGTAAGGAAACGATTCTTCCAACAGGAAACTCTGTAAATTTCGAAATTGGAGGTCAATATCAGCAGACATATATACCTACAGTAGCCGACAGCAGCGCGAAGGCTGCCAGTCAGAAAACACAGGCTGCATGACTTTCACGACGCTTCCGCAGAGCACGATCACTTGTTAGCAGAATGAGCTTCAGCCCCTATCACTGTGATGTCTGTTGACACATGATTGGAGACATGAAGAGAAATTAGATTCAACATACAGAATGAGAAAAAATCTCTTAGATATCATTCTTCTGCGCTGTGCTAATTATATCAAGACAAGAGGTAATGGTAAAATGATAACAACATTTTGTTCTCGTCGTCTTTCTTAACTAGTTACCTACCGCGGAAAAATTACATTAACAATTGGCCGATATTGCAACATAAAAAGATAGGATATTAACTAA
Organism: Paracoccidioides lutzii; assembly: GCF_000150705.2. Classification (NCBI taxonomy): domain Eukaryota; kingdom Fungi; phylum Ascomycota; class Eurotiomycetes; order Onygenales; family Ajellomycetaceae; genus Paracoccidioides; species Paracoccidioides lutzii. The sequence goes on along the minus strand of NW_015440958.1, from coordinate 874,165 downwards.
AATAGTTAACTAGTTAGTTAGTGAGTTAACTATAGCTATCTCTGAGCAGCTTAATATCAACAAGACTTCCCTCAATTTTCGACAGCGGTGGCTTGCCAAGCGTTTTATTGTAAAACGATCACCTTCAATGCTGGATTCCATACCCCTGTAACCTCGTATTTGCGTCAAAATGACAAAACCAGTGTTGCAGGGCGCGTTCACAGGCAAGTTCCCCGCGCTTTTTACAGGGAAAGTCGAAAATATCATGTTTCTCGTGTTTAGCATAAATGAGAACTTGGTCACCTCCAGAAATCGGCCTAAACGACTCCGTATTTCCATTCCTTACTTTACAAGTCCCATCATACAGAAGTGAAATGTGTATATTCCAACTGCGATTGGGCACACATCCCTATACATATATTTAACCATAAGGTCCAGCAGAGAAAAGAATAACGAGAAGGAAAGACAGACAAAATGTCTACCAGCACCTCAGTCCTCACCGGCGGTTGTGCATGCTCTCACATCCGCTACTCCTCCACAGCCCTTCCGTCCCACCTAACCCACTGTTTCTGTGTTGAATGCAGAAAAACAGCCGGCGGGCCCTTCCAGTCCTACGTCCGCTTTCCCACGGCAGCCGTAACATGGATTAACGAGGGGCATGAACCGATATATTTCCACGCCAGCACCTTCGCGCGCCGTGGGTTCTGCGACAAGTGCGGTTCCAGCTTGGTGTTTCAAATGAATGAGAGTCCGGAGAGTATTTCGTTGACAGCGGGTTCTATTGATGACTGGGATGTGAAGTGGGATTCAGATGGAGAACAGAAAGAGGGGGGGAAAGAAGGGGCGGGAAAAGAGGGATGGGACAAGTTGGTTAGGTCGTCAGTGTATTATTGGGCGAGAGAGAAGCCATCTTGGCACAAGTTACCAAGCAATGGGGTGGTGGAGTATTTCACGGATCCCGATATTGAGGAGCAGCCGCCGGGATGGAGGGGGGAGGAAGAGGGTCCTTGGGAAACAGTCAAAAAGGGGTAACTTGGCGGTTTGAGTTTTTGATTTGTAGGAGGGTATCAGCCGTCATGGAGAAGAGAGGAGAGTAGCTGGAGCTATATTTCCAATTTGACTTGAAAACATCTGCGTCGGCACCTTTGTTATGACATTTGATCTGATAGCTCCCCAAATGGAGGCCATGATATAAATTCGATTGGAATGGAAGAGCATATCGTTGTGTAATATTCTTGAGACATCCAAAGTTAAAACTGAGAATGAAAATACATGTTGCATATCTTTTCGTCCTCGCCTAATCTCTCAAAAGGGGCATCGAACTCCGGCCGCCACCCTTTACCACGACAAATAATACACCTCACACCTCGTTCTGCTTTTATTGCTATCTACTATTGTGGGATATATCTACAAGGAATTGGCTTTTTATATAAAGTAGTCGGGACTTCATCTCGACAGCGATGCCCGGAGGGCAACAGGTCTTTTCCTTGTGTGGTCCCCGTTTGCAGGGCATCCGCTTAAAAGTGAAACTATGTCAACAATTAGCAACATATTTCTCATTCCGTATGCTGACAGGAGTCTTTACTGGACACCAAGTGGAGGGCAGGAGGGTTGAGAGGGCCATGAGAGAGGCAACAAGAAAGAAAAGCCAGCCTGAGAGAGAAATGGCCAGTAAGTACTACTCGAATAGCTTTGCTGACGTTTTAAAAGCGTCACAAAAAAATCCTCTGCCACATTTCAATCACTGCTCTCCCTGGATTAAATGATCCTTTAACCCCCATGGCTTTTTCCTCGAATAAAACCAATTATACTAGGCCAACACGAGCCCTTCGCAAGGAATACGTGGCCATCTTCTCTTTGACCCTGTAATCCCTCGTAGAATCCTCTATTCTACGTCAATTTGTCATAAGGCTCGTCGTAGGGGCTGAGAGGGGCATTGAGGGTTGACAGAACTTTAACACTCTTCTTTTTCGCGCACACCCTACGCGCTGTAGAGGAGCAGGGTCGGGCCCTGGGCGTGGAGCAGGGGTATGTGTGGTGGGAGGTGGCGCGGGTGGAAGGGGATTTCTGCTGACTGGGGTGTTGAAGGAGGTAATGGAGGGGAAAAAGGTGAAGCGCAGTGCCCCTTCCCCTGAGAGGGCGATAAAGACAGGAGGAGAGCAGCAAATGGTAGTGGGTAATTGGCTGATGCTCTGTGTGTTGGGAGAGGGAAGGGGGGTTTAATTTTCCCTGTGAATGTTTCGTTTTGTAGGTGGAGAGCAACTATGGAATCACGAAATGATGAATTTCAAATTATAAAACAACACGATTTCGCCGAAAATCAGTTTATAGAAGAAGTAAGAAAAATGAGAAAAGGGAGTCTAGAGGCAAAGTAACCCATGGGATGGGTCCTAGCCGACAAAACCGTAACAAACCAACAGCTAATGATTGTAACTTATCATAAAATCTACATATATGTCATGCCATTCTCAAAACGTACTGGTAGCCAGGCGATTCGCTGCATTTTTAGCATCGACTCTATCATCATCTTCTTCCTCGGGTAGCCCAATCATTCCAGATGCACTAAGCGCGCGGTTGCGTGTTTTGCCACCATTGACCTCCGCATCATCCTCGCGTATCGGTGAAACGAAACCGCCACTAATACTTCTACTTAAACTGTCACCACGTCTCGGTACACCGCTCCACGCATCACCTTTGGGACCCTGGCTTGCAGCCAGACTGGCGCGACGAGCTGCAGGATGAGACTCCCGACCCAGACGGCTCAGGCCGCCAGAGGAATCAATCGCGCGGATGTCCGGGCGGACGCTTTCAAGTGTGCTAAGAGTGCGGCGCTCAGCTTCTATTTCTCGCAGGGTATATTCGCGAATGCTGAGAAGCATGTCGGATGTTGTCCGTTTGAACCAGCGGCGCTTTTCTTGCAGGAGGTTGGTAGTTACACGTTGTGTTTTCTTGATTAGGTATTCCTCGTGGCCCTGGGCATCCTCAAGGGCGCTGATGGCTTCATCAACCTTGTCTGATCGGACGGAGGTGCTCACTTTTAACCTGTCCGCGGCGGCACGTTTGCTTCGCGCCGTTTGCTGGGCTTGTATAAGTTCCCGGAGCAGGATGTGTCGATTCGTTAGGGTCTCCTTGACGATAAAGGCGTCGGATGAGTGGTAGTTTAAAGGGTCACCTAGTGTAGTGGCTTCTGCAGTTCCTTGTGCTGCGTGGTAGTCGCCTACTGTTTGGATGATTTTTCCAAGTTTGCGGTAGGCATTGGTAAGCCCAGGGTGGGTCTCTTGGACATGCATGTGACCCATTTTTACACCTAGATCTGATTCCGCCAGCCCAAGACCTAGATTGAATCAGTTAAACCTTGTAGTTATATTACGGGACAACGCAAACCTTACCTCGTCTTGCCTTCACGACACGGTCGACCTTCTGACCAGCATCCATGGTGCCCAAATAAAACAACTTAACAACAGGTCGCGCATCTTGGAGTTCGGGTGTGTCGTCCGGTGGAGGAGAGAATTGTTTCAGCACCTTCCTCCTTACTCCAGTGGCTGGTTGCTTCATTCGAACAACTGGGCTATAGCCGAAATCACTCTCAACGAAAAGGATCACCTCGTCATCCTGAATCAGAACGTCATTTGCACAGACGTAGTTGAGCCATCTCTGCATTGATGCCTTTACCCGGATCTCATCCTCATCCGTTCCAGCACCAGCCGAGGTCAATGGCGCAGGAACCGCAGGAACAATCGCTTCAGGGTTGGAGGATATCAAATGATCGGCAAGTTTAACGAACTCGGAATGGGTTCGACGAACATCGCGGAATTGAGTTGTCCGGAATTTTGGTATGTTCGTCTGTAACAACGATGGATATCAGCAAGGGCTCAAGGTTTTCAGGCAAAAAAAGAGATTTATCATACGTGGACATCAAATCTTAAGATAGGATCTTTTTTTCCAGTTCTTTCCAAGCCCGTAATCTTCGCTTGTAACTTGTACTGTGGGGCATTTTGCCGTGCTTTAGTTCTTGCTCCGGTTTGATATCTTGCCGAAACCTGTGCTCGCTGCGGCGGATCATGCTCTGTGGGGCCTGTTGGTTGAGCGGGACGTTCTCCATGGCTTTGGTCTTCGATCTGAGGACTCTGGGGTCGTTCAGATCGGTCCTGCGTAGAGAACTCTTCCTCCTGTTGTCCTTCATTGTCCATCCCATACGGAGACCGTTGTGGTGGTAATGGAGACGGGGCAACCTCAGATGTGGGGAACGTCCGATCGACTCGAGGTAAAGTTGAGACCCACGGAGATGTACCGTCGGGATGTTCGGGGTCATGAGGAAGAGACGAGTAATCCATGACAGCGGAACTTATTTATATCTTAAATGGAATATCAAAGCCAGCCAACCGAGAACCTGTGGTCAGAGTGGGTTTGGTCAAAGATAGGCACCAATGTTGGTCACAGTGTTTGCCCTAGCAAGGCCAAGAACTTCAGCACAAAATGCAAATTGCCACAGGCCTGTTGGGATATAACTGTTAGGTAGAAATCCCCACGAAATATCAAAACCTCGAGGGTGATGTTCTATCCATTATATCTGTTAAGATTGACAACAGAAGGGAATGGAAGAGGCGAGCGACTTAAGGTGGCGCTAATGGCGTTTGCAGTTAACGATTCTTAGCGCTATAGTAACCACGTGGACGGCGGCTACGGTTACCTGGAGATGAGGACAAAACAAATTACATCATCAACTCTTGCAATATTCCGTGCTATCATGGCTGTTCTTGTGGTTTAGTTGATTATTCATTGGATCAAACAATTGGAAATTCCCAATATCCGAAGCGGCGTCCATTGCAAATCTTTGCACCCTTATTTAGTTTCTGTTATCCATTGGGCATAATGATCCCAATTGCCCTACCCTCAAGATGGCTCTGTTCAAGGTGCATCCACAATATTAGAGCATCTCCGCCAGTACCATTGAGATACTTACCGTCCGCTTTGCGCATGTATTCAACCGGCTGTGAGGTGTCACGTGAGGTTTCAGCAGACCTAGACAGAACCAGAAATATCGGCATCATTGCTCATATCGATGCGGGCAAAACGACCACTACGGAGCGTATGCTCTACTATTCCGGCTATACCAGGAGAATTGGAGAGGTCGATGAGGGGTCGACAGTGACTGACTTTCTTCCTGCCGAAAGAGCTCGGGGAATAACAATTCAATCTGCAGCAATTACTTTCAATTGGCCGCCTAGACCATGGATAGAGCAAACAAGCCCAACACTTGAAGAGCTCAAAAGTAAAGGGCTCCCTAGATCTGCAGCGTCGCATACAATAAATCTCATTGACACCCCTGGACATGCGGATTTTACTTTTGAAGTCTTACGCTCTCTGCGGATCCTTGATGGTGCGGTCTGCATTCTAGATGGAGTGGCAGGAGTTGAAGCGCAGACAGAAAAAGTGTGGCACCAGGCTTCGACATACGCTATTCCTCGTATTGTGTATATAAATAAATTAGATCGTGACGGCGCTGCTTTTGGACGAACTGTTCGGGAAGTAGGGTCGAGACTGGGTGTCTGGCCCGCTGTCTGCCACATACCGTGGTTTGAATCTGCCTACGGTCGATTTCAGGGTATTGGAGATGCGATCTCTCTTCAAGGCCTTATTTGGGAAGAAGGTGGTGATGGGAAAAAAATCAAGGTGTCCAGTTTGGCTACCCTGGAAGAAACAGATGAAAAATTTGCGAGCGAATTGAAGAGAGCTCGTGTCGCACTTGTTGAACTTCTGAGCGAACATGATGAAGCCCTGGTCGAAAACTTCTTGGAACATGGTGAGGACCATCTGGCTGTAAAACCAATAGAAATCTTGGAGAGCCTTCGAAGGACCTTGCTCGATTCAGAAACAAGGGTCGTTCCTGTTTTTGCTGGAGCAAGCTTCCGAAATATAGGTGTTCAACCTCTTCTTGACCAGGTTCTGAATCTTCTTCCCAGCCCCAATGAACGCCCCGATCCAGAAATTCGCATTAGATCAGTAAAAGGGGGTCTACAAAGCCTGTTGAAAGGGGGTCTTGTTGTGCCAACCAGCAAGAAGGTTGTCGCAGAAAAAAAAACGAAGAAGCATGGTTCCCACCATTCCCACCACCAAGAAGTCCAAATGGCCATTGAGAGACTTGATGGATGTGCTCTAGCTTTCAAAGTTGTGAGCGATACTAAAAGGGGAGTCTTGGTTTACGTCAGGGTATATTCTGGATCAATCAACCGAAATGCCTCTCTATTCAACACAAATCTTAACCTGTCAGAACGGGCTCCTCGCTTATTGAAAATGTACGCTTCAGAAGCTGTGGAGGTGCAATCAATCCCAGCTGGACATATTGGCGTCATTGTTGGACTAAAGCACACAAGGACCGGTGATACATTACTTTCATATCCAGGAAACAAAGCCACTCCTCCGAAGCCACTCAATACGCTCCAACTACGCCCGATAGATGTTCCACCACCGGTGTTCTTTGCGAGTATCGAACCTGACAGCCTAAGTGAAGAAAAGTACCTCCATGAGGCCCTTGCATTGCTTTTACGAGAAGACCCTAGCCTCCATGTTACGGTTGACGAAGACTCTGGTCAAACACTGCTGAGCGGTATGGGAGAATTGCATCTTGAAATAGCCAGGGACAGGCTGGTGAACGACTTCAAAGCCAGAGCCTCCATGGGGAAAATCGAAATCGGCTACCGTGAATGCATATCTGGAACGTCCTCTGTAGTAACCAAAGTTTTCGACCGAGAAATTGCCGGTCGTAAGGGTAAAGCAGGCTGTACAGCACTGGTAGAATTCTTCAACCCCGACAAATCCGATGAAGAACAACTTGAATCATATGAGGACCTTCTGTTCGAAGAAACCCGCAATGGAAATCGCATCACGATCCTCACTCCGGATCTAATCCACCACAGCAAAAACCACAAAAAGGCTAAAATGCCCGAAGACCTTCTTCCTATCCACCTTGACCTCTCCATAATTAAAACGTCCATTTACAATGGAACTCTCGCTGCGCTAGCCAGGGGTCCAAAATACTCCTTCCCGCTGCACAATACACATGTCACGCTGAAGTTCGATATAACTACCGATCTATTTGGTGCTGAAACTACCCCATCTGCCTTATCCGCCGCAGCACGTCTCGCCACCCAATCCGCCCTAAAAGAAGTAGCGTCGACATCTGCGCTCATGGAGCCGGTGATGAATGTCATCATCAGTGTTCCTGAATCGAGCATGGGAGTAGTTGTGCATGACATATCATCAGCGCGAGGCGGGCACATTCTATCTCTCGACGATGACTGCGAGGCATCGTCTTCAAGGACGGATAATGACGACCTACCACCCATCGATGTATCTAAAATCTACGCCCCGCCCGACCCATTCGAATCGGCCTCGGTAGCTTCCAATACCAAGAGTCCGAACCAAATGCGAACGATAACTGCCAAAGTTCCGCTGAAGGAGATGGTAGGATATTTGAAGCATCTGCGGAGCTTGACTGGTGGGAGGGGGACATTTGTGATGCATGTGGATAGATTTGAGAAGATGGGGAGTCAGAGGGAGAAGGCAGTTCTGACAGAGCTGTGAGTGATGTAAAGTATGTATAGTAGATTAGATTAGCTGTTACTTTTTTCCTATTTTTGTATTTCATTGACTCATCGTTGCCAGAGATGCTTTCCGACGACATTTCGTAAAATTGCAAGTGAAGACAGGAAATCCCAATTTTTTCCGGAGTGGCCGCATAAATTTATTTCTTATGTCTATTTTTGTGTAAGAAACACAACAGAAACACCGACTCCTCTCCCTTTCCTCTCTATTCCAACCGCAGACCGACCACGAAATTGAGTAACTATCTCATTGTAGATGAGCGAACCTAGAGCGGAATAACGGAGGCTAATGAGGGTTGAAATGGAAAACAAGTGACCCTTTGGGTGTGCCTTTTCTTCTCCGTTAGTTATCGTTTATTTACAGGTCCACTCACATGTATATATAGTAACCTCAAGAGAGATAAATGATGCTGCGGTTTGGAAGAGAAACGTACACACATACAACAGGTATTAATACGTCGTTGCTCCTTGTTCCCCTGAACACCATGGAATTTGATCAAATTCCCAACCTTGGTCCTTGGAAATGGATTATAGTCTATGCAAGTCAATCCGGCAGCCAAGGTAAGTTGGGCTTGTTAGTTGTTAACTAATTGGTTGTAACTAATTATTAACCATGATAATTTACATTTTTGAACGAAGAAAGCAATGGTGAAAAGTCGGAGACTTCATGGTGTAACTAGAAAACTCAGTGGACATTAAACAAGAAAAAATCGCTATCTTTTGGCGGGCTTGCTTTCGACAAACTCTCAATCCGAAACTACGGATCTTAGTGAAGTATTCATCATTTTCTCATCTCCAAGAAGCTTTCCCATCGCCTCCGTATCTAGATACAACGTAATATCAATCCCTCCATCGTCTCCCCCAATATCCATCACCTGAAGACAGTCGTCCATTCTGGGCATAATTGCATGGATATATCAGGGTCCTATCCTTGCGCCTGATGCTGCGCCCACAAAGTCAACATTGTATAGACACAGACGTAACCAAGAAGTCACCAATGTGACTATGTTGCGTGCCCAAAAATGCCTGCAAAAGCCTCTGCGGCGATACCTCGTAGGCCGCGTCATGAAGCATGGCTCCAATCTTTGCTGGACTAAATAGCATCATCGTCCCCGGATTTGACTTGCCATCCTTCCCAGATTTGTAGCCATGCGTGCCTTCTTGCCAGGCGCTCGCAAGTGGGTTTGGAACAATGGAGAACCGATAAATGACTCCGGAAGTGGCGGGGATACATGCGTCCGAGCTCCGATAGACAGACTTAGAAACACGTCCTCTGTTGATTCCCCATGGTCCCGCGCTCAGTTGGATAGCAGCCCAAACGTGTGCGAGCAGCGCATCTAGTCTAGAGATGTTAGGGCAGCCGTTATCATCAGTGCGGGCTCATTCCTTTAACCGGGCAAGCTGCTCCCCAGTGAAATAGAATTGGGTATAAGTAACAGGCCTAGAAATATCCCATGTCTTCCATGGAGCAGCTGTCTATGGCGACAGCGTAATCCTCTTGAGCTGCACGACAGGAGGCTTGAATTCTCCATCGTTGGGACCATAAATTCCAATATCTGGAAGCGTCAGTCCCCCACCAGTCAAACCGGTGTAAGGGAAGTTGACGGGCTTTAAGAGACCAGCACTGCATCCGGAGCAGTCCCATTGATACCGCCTGCGGCACATGCGTCTAACCGTGCGGGTTAAAATATTGGCTGACCCATTGTTAAATATGTTCTGAAATCACCAGATTTATTAAATAGTGTCTGGGTCTCCGCAGCTCACTTGTGCGCAAATACCTTTATTGCTTGTGCATCAGCCAATGAATGAGCTATCTTGACACTGATACCATACCCGCCATCACTGAAGAGTGAATATTCCGATGCCGGACTACTCTCCGCTCGACGCCTGGGTCTTCGCTCGTGCCGTATACAACCGTGGGCCTGTTGAAGCGCTCAGTATGATGCTGAGAATCCCCCCACTACACCGGAGACTACTGCAGCTGGCCAGCCCAACGTGGGAAATCGTTTACAGTAGTCACAAAGGTAGACTCGAGGTAGTTGAGGAAAACTTTCTCCTAGATGGCATTAGGTATATCGTTGAACAACCATATTGCTCCGGCGGGAGAAAATCTGGTGGCTGTGGCATCCAGAATCGATAAAGGGGTTGAAACAGCTTTGGGAGAAGAAAAAGATGGGAATAAACGCGCCTTGATCTCTTCCATGTTAGAAAGACAAGGTTATTCCTTTTGTGACCCTTTTTAGAAAATATGGGCAATGCCAGCTTTGAGGAAAAGAGTATTTGATTGTAGCGTCCTTTATATATCACAACATAAATGTCATAAATGTAGTTGCTCTGCTTCGTTGATTTAATCTTAGCAACATTTTTAAAATGTCAGCAGGCTCAAGAAATTAAAACCTCAGTCCTTTTGTGACCATGTTTATTTTTGGTTTCAAGTCTTACGTAGGTATCAAGATAGACAACACCAGGTTCTGAAACTGTTAAAAGACTTCTCAAAGACTCAGTATGGGTCAGTATGAATCCACTTGATTAAATTTCCTCTCCACTGTTAGAGTGTTGGAATGAATTAAATAATAAATGCCGCAAATATTTAGTGATGTTTTAGAGCAAAAATTTGAGATGATAATAAGAACATCAGGCAGACTCCGTTCAAGTACAGAGGTACAGAGGAGACGGAGACCCCCTGCAACACACATAAATGAGGCTCATTAGACCTAGAATGGTATCAAAAGCTCCTCATTTTGAAAAGAAGCGTGAATTGATATATCCCTTCCATGGACTGATATGGATATATCGAAATGTATTCTGCAAATGGAGACAGCATCTCTTGATGCCACGGCCCAAGCCAAGCCATCTCTCATCCCAGGTAAATGCAGTTCGACGAAGATTAAAATCTCGGAACATAATGTCTAGAAATCCCTTCCCAAAAAATAACTGATAGGAAAACGAGGGAATGAATTAAGCGGGGAACGAAAGAGATAAAGCAACACCAAGCATTATCCGTAATGTAGGAGAACACAAAGGAGTCATTGACATTTAACTCACCAGCAAAAATGATAGAGGAGCACGGATCTCTAAATAAAAATCTACCAATTATCATCCCAACTCCTCCTACCCGCATCATCTTTCCCCTTTGCACCGTTCCCACCAGCAGCACCGGCACCACCAGTAGCGCCACCAGAAGGGGGCCCACCACCCTTCATAGCTGCCGTCCCAACAGCATCCGGCCGCTTCTTCTCCTCTCCTAGAGCGGCAAAATCATCCCAAAAGTCCTTCCTCTCTGGCACGAATGTTCTTCTTTGGGGTCCATGCCAACCCGTCGGCGATGTTGATGTGTCTGCAGGACCATCGACGAATCGGCTTAAGGCGTCTGCGGCTCCACGCGTGCCGGTTTGGACATTTCGGGATACCTGAGTGGCGGCGAGGCGGGCCTGGGCGGCCAGGTCGGTTTCCGCGAGCTGATTTGTTGTCTTGTTAACGGTGTTTTTTGAGGTAGATACATTTCCCTTGGGGAAATAGTTGTGAATATATAATACACCAGAGAATCAAACCAAAATACAATGCTTACCGTCTTAGCGGCGGGTTGCAAATACGACTCATTCACCGTCTTCGCGCCTTTGGTCACAGTAGTTGTAAACCAACCGAACCCCTTCGTCAGCGCTGCAACGGGGTCATTCTGGAAGTCTTGCAGGCCCGGTATTGCAGCGCCACTGTCATCCTGCTGCTCGCTTCGCGTAGACGTTGGCATCCCTCCTCCGAATCCCGTGTACTTCCCGCCCTGCGACGGCGCCACGTTTTCCGGTCTACTCGAATTCTCCGCCCCCAAAGACGCAAAGTACGCTTCGTTCCGCTCTTTTCTTCCTCCCGCTCCCGCACTTCCAACTAGCCCCTCCGGCTTTGCAGGCGACATGGACCTGGATGGCGTCAACCCTCTCTGGTCACTGCCCGCAGCAGAAATAGAAGACGGCGTCCCAGCCCTCGACAAAGCTTTCTTCTCTTCACCGGGGATATACTCCCTCCCCTCAACCTTAGCCGTCAACCTTGCCTTCCACTCCTCGCCCACATCGCCCTCATACCTCTCCTTGATGGTCGAGTCATCAAACACACGGCTCTCTGCAACGTTGGCGCTGTGCTCATCGAAGAAGAGTTTCCAGGGATCGTTGCCGCCATGTTCCATGCGCTGGATTTCGGCAGGCTTGAAGGCGTCCATGGTTATGCTGCGGACGAAGGAGATGTGCACGCCTAGGCCGCGGTGGGTGCCAGCGCAATTTAGGCAGATGAAAATGCCGAATTTGGGGGAGGCCTGGGTGGGATATGTTAGAATATGGGTAAGTGATTAAAGAGGACTTAGACGACGATTGGGGGTTGTGGGATTTCGAGAAGGATTGGGTGAAGAAACAATCCATAGCATACCCACTGAGGTGACGGAGCGCCGCAGTCACAACATCGATCATTGCCCTTGGTCTTCTGGATGAGTAGCAGCTGTACTTAACAACAGGGGCACATTTCGTCCTGCATTGTCAGCGAGATGCTACATGAATTGCAGTCAACCCTTTTCTCTTTTCTCCTATCCCCAACATAAACACACATCCAAACAGGAGCTACAAAACTTAGCCAAAAAAAAAAAAAAAAAACATACCTTGCTCCTCGTCTCCAGATCCACCTTCCATTTGTTCGACGACATCTTCCCCTCACTCACACACTCTCTCGCTCTCTCACCGAACAAAGTTGATCCGCAATCAGCTCGCGATGGACAATCTCCAGGCCCCGAATACAAACGTATTACTTCAGAAGCCACCCAGAAACTTCCTCCCCATCCAAATCCCGTTCACTCTTTGCCCCCTCGTTTACCAATCTATCCCCTGATATCCGAAGTCGAGAAATCAACCTCCCCCCGGGCGCTCCTCAAGTCAAGAACCGAACCGAGTCCTTCGCGAAGAGAGTCCCGTCGATCGAAAATAAAATAAAATAACAAAATAATAAAAAAGCCCTCGGGGAATAAAAAAAAAAATTACCCGTTCGCTGCAGGAAGAGATGGATAAAGACTGAAACAGGCCCTATCCCGGCCGATTCAGCCGTCCGTCCGCCTGTCGTTGGCTTGTCCGTCAGGGAATCGCGGGAATCAATTCTAAATGCCTAGCTAGCCAAGCGTCTCAGAGGCTCTCGTTCGCCTTTCCCAGCAGACGAACTGGGGCGACTGTATTGACCCTGCGTGTGCGTATGCGTGTGCGTGCGCTTGTGCATGTGCGTGTGCATGTGCGTGTGCGTATCCGTATGCGTTTATATTAATCAGTCGCCCTGTGTACTCTTCGTATCCTGTCAACAATTCCAAGCACCCTCTTTATTCCTTATATATATTGCCCTCCTCCTCAACGTACGTGCGGAATGGGGGTATTGACTCGGGCTAACGGTTACAGTGTGCTAACGAAAATCGAATCGCAGTGACGACGACTCAGCATGGAATTTTGTCTACGCAAGAGCGCGGGTCCCAGGGATATAGGTTATCAAAGAGTAAGTAGTATATATATAGGTTCGTCTGTGGATCTGGAGTGGAATTTCTCTTCTCTATTTTGCGGGGGGTGGGGGGAGGGTGGAAGTGGGTTTGGTTGTGATAGACGGTGTAGTTCCAGGAACATCCCTTCCCTGCCAAGACCAGGCTTGGACCCAAGATTTTCGCCGTTGGAAAAATCGCGTATGACTTGTTATGTAGTTATGCGGGATACAGGTTGATCCAACACAGGACCAATTTTGGAAGAGACGACAGGACATGACATGAAGCGTATGAAATTATGTTTGGCTGGAGCTTCAAATAAGCGTATCCACAGCACTGTCACTCTATCTAGGCCGTTGGCTGTGGTGGATTCCCTGACTCTAAGCTTACATTAACGCTTTGACTGGTTATTGTTACACACTATTGAGAGACACCTACCAACACTGACCTTTTAAGCCATCTACCATCTACCCACCAGCTGAAAAAGAAAAAAAAAGAAAAGAAAGGGAAAAAACTAATAATAAAATACAAATTCATAGTTTGATTGGAAAATGTTTAAGATACATCATAGCAAGCAAGCCGGCCAAGTATTCCATTCATGGTAACCCAATAACTAGGGGGGGAAGACTTGACTTGCATTAAGTGAGCTGCTGAGTGCAGGGGCTTCCTCTTTTTCATTTTTGTCTTCTCGTTTCATTTTTTTAATTTAATTTTAATTTTTTTTTCTTTCTTTCTTTGTTTGTTTGGTGGTGCATGGAACGGATACATATTTCTGCTGGCTGATTGTTTTGTTGTCCTTTTTCATACACACATCCTCCCCTTCCCCTCTACCCTCCCCAAATGTAGAACCAACCGGGAATGAAGCTGGGGAACCTGGAATCGAGGGTCGGCAACTAGGAAATGGATAAGAAACGGCAGAAACGTTTGTTGGAATTTTTTTTTTTTTTTTTTTTGGCTCTCCTTCTTCCCGAATAACAAATATTAAAAAAACATTTAAGCAATTTCAAACCCGCACCCGTAACAGAATTTACTCATCATAGCCATATTTTCTTTGGGTTAATTGCCATATGCGTGCATTCACTTCTTTTCACTGAACCTTCAATTCCCCTTCCTTTTCACCTCGTTTAGTTTGGAGAAGATATATGTGTGCTTGACGAATTTTATGCGGCGACGGGAGCATTGGCACCGGATTCGGGAGTCGAACGCTCTTCAATAGAGGCATCGTCCTCCTTGCCAGGGCTGTCGATGGCAACCTTGACTGCGATCTCGCGGCCTTCAATTTCTTTGCCATGCATTTCCGCGACTGCCTTGGCCTGGAGAGCCTCGGAGCCAAGAGTAACAAAACCGAAACCGCGACCCTTGCGGGGCTCACCACGAGCAAGGAGCTTCTTGACCATGAAACGTGGGATGGGGCGAAGAGCAATCTTGGAGGAGACGGGTTCGTAGGCGGCAAAGAGTTCCTTCAACTGTAGAGTGATGATGATTGTTAATATTCCTTTAATTTTTGGGTTTTGAGAGTGTCCATCATACCTTCTCCTCGCTAAGGTCGTAGGGAAGATTGGCAACCATGACCTTAGTCTTGGAAGGGATACCATCTTCGGGAGGACCACGCTGCTTGTGGACACGAGGACGCCCCTTGGAGTCTTTAGAAGCATCGCCAGTCTCATTCGTCACATCAGCCAAGGGGGCACCCTCGGTGGCTGCCTCAGCATGTTCTCCATTCTCCTTGTGCTATTTGCGCCATGGGCGACATATATTAGTTGAAGTAATGACACGAATTATGAGGGGAAAAAAAGATGATGAAAACATTGTGGGAAAGGGGGACTGCCATTCTCAGCAGGAAAAAAAAAAGGGGGGGGGAAGTAAAGGAGTCGAAACGTACAACACGACCACCACGGCCGGATCTACCACCACGGCCACGTCCACGTCCACGACCACGACCAGAGCCTCTCCTGCGGCCCTCACCCCCACTGGCACCTTCACCACCGCTGACAGCATCGCCCTTGTGTTCAGCAGGTTCTGGCTTGCGGGCAAGTTGGACCGAGACCTTGCGCTCAAGGATTTCCTTGCCAGAAAGCTCAGAGATGGCAGCCTGTGCTTCATGCGCGGTGGCGAGATCAACAAAGGCGTATCCGACTGGGCGATTAGTACGGGGGTTCACGGGGATGGAGGTGTTTTCACTGTCATGATCATGATGCAAAAAGTTAGTGATAAAAATAAGCACATTGATGACAGATGTCATTTAATTAGTGTGCATGAAAAAAAACAACTGCAAAATAAACTGCATTCATGACAATAGAGGATGTCTTATATATATGTGTGTTTTTAAAAGAGTGGAGTAGAAGGGATGACTCTTTGTTGTGCTTGCAGTTTGAACCTGTTATTGTTTTCAAAACCAGAATCACAGCTGTAGTGATGATTTTGGTAGATACCATCCCATGCGATAGGAAACAAAACAGAGGATAAGAAGCTAAGATACTGATTAAAAATTATGGGAAACGCTTGGAAATACGTACATGGTATAAGCCTTGAAGAAGTCCTTGAGTTCCCCCTCCGTGGTCGCATATGCAAGGTTCCCAATATACAAGCGACGTCCCTCGTCGGCACTGGTTGCAGTGGCATCGGTGCGAGCAGCAGCCGGAGCATCGCCGTTGGTAGCGTCGTTGATGGAGACAGAGGCCAAGTTCTCGGCCACTTCGTTGGCAGTCGACATGATTGATGGAGTTTGGCTGAGTGTTTTTGAAAACGGCACACGGGGGTAGTTTATTGGTGAAAAGGGGGCTTGCTGTTACCGCCGGAACTTGAAGATTGAACTCAGGGGGCTTGGGCTGCCTTGGGGAACTTGAAGGGGGGATGAAAGGGTAGCTTAGTGCCCTAGATACTGGAGAAGATGATGAAGATGGGGGTGTTGGCTTGATCGTATGTTGATGGTTGTCGGCGTGGTGGAGAAGGAGAAAGAAGAAGAAGAAGAAGAAGAAGAAGAAGAAAGAAAAAGAGAGAGGGAGGAGGAGAAGAGGAAGAGGAAGAAGCAAAACAGTGGCAGTAGTGGCAATAGTGGCAGCAGGGGTCCCCCCGCGGGGGGGGGCAGTGATTAGCGGTAGTGGTAATTAAGTAGTGGTGACTAACTCGTTGAAGCTGCCTTGACTGGTCCAAACAATATTAATAACCGTCCGTTTAAAGCGTTTCCCCTGCGGCTCTCGGGCCTTCCTTTCCCATAGGGGAAGCCCAATGAGGGAAGGCGTCCCTCCGCCTCCTCGCTCCTGCCTCTCTCTGCACACATCTGCCAGCGTTGGAGCCCAGAGTCACATGTTACAGTGGAGTTTGCGGGCGATTGATCCCAGGCTCGTATATATATTTATATATGTTGTACGGAGGAGAAGAGTCCGTATGTATGTACGCATACATATATTGATACGTTGGCCAACTTGACTACATGCCCTTGCGGACGGATGAATGGATGGATGGATGGATGGATGGATGGATGGCTGGGTGGGTGGATGGATGGATGGCCGATGGCGATCGCATACGCCCACTGCACTCTCTGCGCGCTCCCCTTAGCAGTCATTGGCATCTCTGTTGTGCTTCTCTCCCAGGCCAACCGTGAACAGGTTTTTAGTCTGGAGTTTTCAGCCTTTCACGTAGACATAGGGTTGTTAACTGCCCCCTTTCCATTCACTCGATATGAGATGTGATCGGTCGGTGGCTGTGTTCTTCTCTCCTGTCGCCGCGACCACACAGACGGAAAGACTCACTCCTGAGAGATCTTTTCGGCCCGCCTGAAAAGTGGTCTGTTTTCTCTGAAAGTTTCGCTGTCAGCTTCTGTTGATATTGCGTGGTATGGCCTTGCTGCGTATTTTCCCTCTTTTGATCTCCATCTCCAGGGGGAAAACCCTCGCCAAAATCTACCCGGGATAGCACTCCTCTAGGTGGTAGGTAGGTATGCTTATTGCCTAAGTGTATGCAGGTATCCTGTCTACGACACATTAACTTCTCAAATCAACATGACCCTGATCCATTCCGTTCACTCTTACTGAATGGAAAATTTAAATGACACAAATCAAGCCGAATGGGCTTGGGTTTTATGAATAGGTTATTATTCACTTCTACAACGCTCATCATCGTTATGAAGAGTGATAGCTACAAGCACAAGCACAATCGACATTCCAGAGTGAATCTCTATCTCTATACCTGAATATTCACACAGCCCCCCCCCCACCATCCTTTGTCGAAATGCATTTTTTATCAAGTCAATTCCTCTCTTCTCGCCTCTTATTCCTTCTCTCTCTTTCTGCAATCATCAAGAACTTATTCCCGCTTCGTTTCATTTCAAGTTTATACCACCTCGTACTCGGCCCCGACTTTCAATCTGTATCTAAAACATTGAAGCCGTCGAAGAAAAATCCTCCATCATGACCGAAAACAATCCTGTCGTCATCCTGGACGATGATGAAGAAGTAGTTCAGACTGCTGGCGTCGCTGTGCGAGCCAATATCAGATCCAACTCGGGGCCAGTTTGTCCCAGCGAGGGCCCGCTTCGTGCAAGCCCACCCGCTGGTAAGAAAATCTATCTCCCGATTTCTCAATTGTCTGGTCTTATCTTACCATATGCTATCTGCAGTTCGCTTTAATAGAGACTCTCTTCTCGCGGCCCCTCTCGCCGGTAAGGAAATCTATCTTCCGCTTCCTTAATTGTAAGGCCCGCTCTTACCGTGTACTAGCACCGTTGCTCTCTAGTGGAGATGCTGTTCCTCCTCATCCATCCAGTAAGAAAATCAATCTCTCATTTCCTCGATTACCAGGCTTTGTCTTACTGTGTAATAGGAAATTCCCCTGGTAGGAATCACAACAATCTCCAGCAAGCAGAAATTGATGGGCAGAGTCAAGGGTCGACGGTCCTGTTCACCCTCAACACATCAGATTGGATAAGGAATATCACCAAAGACTCAAATTGCCTCCTCCTGAATTCTTCAAACCCGTTTCCTGCAGAGTCTCTTCCACCTTTCATTGCCCTGCAGCAGAAGCAGACAGGCCCGTCTGCTATCGCAGAAGAAAAGGGACTTGCGTCTTCCCAACCAGAATCAAGCAAACCGTATACCATTTCGCCCTTTGCAAGGGAATTTTTCACAGACATGGCTCGTACCATCGGCTGCGTTTTCCCCTACGGCGAATTCGCGGAAAAGTACAATTGTACTGTCGACCAGGTAAACATAGCATTGAGTGCAGTTGTCCTGGAACCGTTGATGAAGAGCGATGGAGTCACCAATGACGACCTAGGTGTCATGGAGATTGAGCTTGAGCAGGGTCCCGGTATGGACAAAATAAGTGACAGCTACCTTGGAAAAAAGTGGCTCAAGCAGTATAACACGGCTGTGCCAGAATCTCAACGAGAGACGCCGGCGGAAGCTTTCCCTCAGGATTTTGAAGAGACTCTTTTCGCAGCGTTTGGAGAGCTGGATGCTTATTGGAAAGCCAAGAATATAGGGCTCAAGATCTACAAGGCCTTTGAGGATGCAATGATAGTTGCGAGGAAAGAAGCAGAGAATCAAGCTCTCGCTGAACAACAACTGGGAAGTGTGGTGAACTGGGCGAAACTGCAGGCGCTGCAGCAGCAGCCGTCAACTATGACCAAGACGACAATTCCATCAGCTCTGCCAATGCAGGAACAGAAGTGTGGGAAAGGCCACTGTGCCACTCCGAGTCGCAAGCGTGCAAGAAGTTCATCAGACGAAACTGGTGAAGAAGAGGATACCAGTGGAGCGAGCAGTAACAATCCTACACCTTCGACATCGCCACCGACCTTCCTGCAACTTTCCCCTCCGGCCAAGAAGAAGGCAAAACTAACAGCCACCCAACCCACACCCACGTACCACATAGCACAATATATCGACCTTACATCTGATCACCATACAGCGCCATGCAATGAGATCCATAATCTTGATGGTCTCAGCGGCATTGGCAACGGCAATATCAACATCCCGGGAAGTCTGACAATCCCCTATTTATCCGTATCCGCGTATCCGATTACGCAGCAACCAACGTCTCTCCCCGGGTACCTATATGTCCCTGCTGCAACCACAAATCTCGAGCCCAAACCCAACCCCAACTCCTCCAACCTACCATTCTACTTCATCCGACCCGGCTCCCGACTTGACGTCACCGTCGACGATTACGGCAAATGCCAGCCCGAAGTATACACAGGAGCAGAAATCCCCAAACACGAATACGGAGGGGTTCTCGAGGGTATCCCTGTAGACAACAACGAATGTGGATGGAAAAGCCCTCCAGAGATATACCGCGAGCGCTTCCTTAGATTATCAAACAACCACAGCGCCCCTGCCGATGCGGAGGATCCGACAAGCAGTGTATCTTCGAACGAACTGCGGGATAAGGCTGCCAGTGAAGTGAAGACACCAAAAATACAAAAGAACTGGAGGGATTATATGCCTTCGAGTGGGATATTTGAATGTTATGCGAGGGCGCTGGAGGAGGAGAGGGTGCATAAGTGGTCTGACGAGCAATACGAAAAGAGAATTGAAGACCGCTATCTCGCTGTGTCAGGCAAGGTTGGGAAGTATATAGAGATGCTGGAGGCTCAAAGGATGGAGGATGTGCTTAGACTTGCTATGGAGGCAGCGGTCAATCAAGAAGGGAAGGAGAGTGAGAATGCTGGGACTACTCTAGCACCAATGGAGCCTGATGTGCAGATGTCTGAAGCCGCTCGGGATGGTAATGACAGGGAAAGTGACGGTGAAGAAGACGATGGAGATGGTGAAGAGGGTGAAGAAGAAGAAGAAGATGATGATGATGATGAAGATGAAGAAGAAGAAGAAGAAGATGATGACGATGATGATGATGACGAGGGTGACGACGAAGAGGACAGAGAGCAAGAGGATGAGTTAACCAAAATGATCCGAGAGCACTTGCGTGATACCGACGAGTGGTATAGACAGCTGGCGGAGAATGTGGACGATGATGGAGGTTATCGAGTAGGTCAAACTACATATCCCGCAGAGGAAGTTAAGCAGAAAGGGCAGAAAGGCGAGCTGAAAGAGGAAGGGCTGGAAATTGAACAGGAAGATACCCAGGAATGTGAACAGGACGATGACGAGGATGAAGAACAAGACGATGACCGGGAGGAGGATTTTGTTCCTTGAATGGAGCTTGATTTGAGGAGTAAATAGTTTGGTGAGTGGATGAGAGTTTTTTGCATATATCATTGTACTTTGAGAGCATTTGCTGGAACAAATGGAGGCAGTGGATGCCATTGTATGGTGATGTGTTTGTAACGTATGTAGTTAGTTGATAAAATTAAAAGAGCGAAATAAGGGGGGGCATTTGATTGCCTTTCTTAAAATTCTTAGCTTCCCTGTAAAATTCTCTTGTCATTAATATATTCATCAGCAGAAATCACCTAAATAGCATAAGGATATAATAAAGACAAGCTGGCTCGCTCCAACGAAGGATAGAAAAAGAAGTATATATACATAACGCAAAATACTTTCTCCCTTTCCAAAGGTTTGTTCCCCTATCCCTTCCCCACACGTCCAAATTAAATATCGAAAGGCAAAAACACAGAACGGGAAAAGGAAAATCGCGCTTCAAATGATATATCCACATGAACACGTACAAGCGAAATTGAAAAGCAGACTCAAACGGGTGCTCATATAATATACGGAAACGGAAACGAGGCATGGGGGAGGAATCAAGAACCAGGGAAAAATAAAAAAAAAAATCCATTGCAACAGAACAGAAAAAGGGACGATGTAAAACCATTCCATCTTATCATGTTAGTCATCCAATCAATCTAGCTAACTACCGCCCCGGATATCCATCATGATAACTCCCAGACGCCTGAGACCGATGCCCAGCTCCATACGCACCTCTATAACTCGTATCATAATCATGCAAATAGCTACTATCACCAGTCACAGGCAGCGGCGGCGGACTGGTCGGATTACTACCATGATTATTATTACTATTACTATTACTATTACTATTCGATGTCGGATCATACAACGGCGGGGGTGCAGTAGTTCCATGCAGGGCCGCCAAATCATCCGCGTCGTTGTTATGCAGCAGCGCATATGCGTCGTTGGGATCACGGCGGAAGGTGCCGGCGGTAGGGGATCTGCCGGAGCGGAATTCAGCGTCCCGGTCATCTTCGTCGTCGAAGTCTTGGGCTGGGTTGGACGAGAAGGCGGCTTTGGAATGTGCGGCGAAGGTGGGGTCGGAGCCTTCGTAGGGCATCGTGCCGCTTCGACGGTATTCTATGAGATTGCGGATGGAGAGGTAGGATGTGGCGACGAAGAGGAGGCTGTGCGGGGAAGAAGTGTTAGTGTTTTTATGGAATTGATAGAAGTATCAGAGTGAGAGAGAACTTACCACACCCCAACACCCAGGACCGCGGTTCCGGTGCTTAATCTGCACTTTGCGGGGGAACCGAATGCGAATGCATCGCAGCCATTTTTATCTTTATTCTTCTTATCATTTTCACCTTCTTTCTTGCCAGCGCCTACGTAGGATGCAACGGCCACCCAGGAGGCGAACCAGAGAACAGCGAATAACACGTCGATTGCAGCGAAGGCATACGCATTGCCGAATCTCCGTGTCCGTGGCCACATGGGCACTGCGGCGAGGTAGATGAGGGCGGGCGCCGTGAACCAACACTATATACAACACCAAGCAAGTAAGTTAGCAATCTGCTTCTCTCCCATGATGTTAAATGAATAACAATTCTGCTTTGACTGCCTCCAAAATCCGTGCTTTTCACACAGCCATATATATAAAGAGCAACAACAAAGGAAAGTGACATACCAGCGCAAAATAGTATGCTGTCCGACCGTCTGTATACCCATCCCGTGTGAAAACGGCGACTGTGAGGGCCCAGCCCAAAAAAACAACGAAGCCCTGCAGGCCATGAAGGAGCATCTTCACCCTTGGGAAATGAAACGAGGAAAACATGGTTGCCTGTAGGTTGACGCTGTGTATATTTTTATATGTTTACACCAGGCTTGCCCAGCACCCTTCTCTGAATAACACAGATATTCTCCAACCCGTTTTGATCGCACCGGATTCACTCGCTTCGGGATTTATTTCCGGCAATCAATGATAGCTGTATGGAGAGTATTTTTATCTAGGTAGCAGTAGTAGTAGTGATGTATTCTCTCGTAAGCTGTCGGGCTGGATGATGAGAAATAAATGAGCTTTTGTTGGGAGGCCGGGAGAGCAGGAGAGACAAGAGAAATAAATGAAAGAAAATGCAAGAGCAGCAAACAAACAGCAATGGCAGAAATGAGGGATAATAGACAGCAAAGTGCCTGACTCTTTGTCTGTGCTGTGGCTGCTGTCTTTGGTGGAGGCTGAGTTGGAGGCAGGCTGCGAGTTGCGATGTTTGTTTACCTGCAATCTTTTAGTCGAGAGTATTTAGTTAGTTAGGGCTGGCGGGCTGGCTGGCGCCTGGTCACTGGTCTATTTAGTCTCAAGAGAGCTGAGCAAGGCCCGGCTGCAGTTTGTTTCGCGTCTTCATCCAGGCGGGTCCCAATACCCACCTCTCTGAACAACGCATGAAATAAACTAAAATCCCCCAACCAATCATTCTCTAACATTTTCAGAAACCCCTTTGCTCGAATTTCGTCTCAACGACCATCGGGGTGATCGTAGATCATAGGTCCATATGGAGGGAGTAAATAAGCTCCCTCTAACTGGATATCTATGCATTGTCAAAGATAGAAGGCTGATGTTGATTGATGCTCGTTGAATTCCAACTCATATGCTGAACGGTGTCCAAAGGAGGTTCAGACAGGAAGGCAAATTTCAAGTTTCGCGGGTAACTATGGTGAACCCTCAATAAAGTTTCTTACAACGGGTTGGGGTATGGGTCAGGGGCATGACAGAAAGTTACATTCGTGATTTAGGATGTCACTCTATATAGTTACGCTAATCAAGGAATCTTCTTCTTCTCTCATAGTATTTAAATATATCATGCCTAACTAACTAGTTATTTGCTGCGCCTTTAGTTTAGTCACAACTATTAATAAGCCTTGAGCACGGCGCGCTGCTGCTGCCGCGCCTAACTATCCCTTGAAGCACTGCGAATGCGAGCTGTCAACTGTACCCAAAACAAAGAAAAATTATCAGACCAGGAGATAAAAATTTTAACTTATTGGAGCTCGTTCAATTCCTGGATCTTGTTTGATGTCTAGGCCTCGCTCGATTCTGAAAACTCG
Source organism: Paracoccidioides lutzii (assembly GCF_000150705.2). Classification (NCBI taxonomy): domain Eukaryota; kingdom Fungi; phylum Ascomycota; class Eurotiomycetes; order Onygenales; family Ajellomycetaceae; genus Paracoccidioides; species Paracoccidioides lutzii. The sequence goes on along the minus strand of NW_015440958.1, from coordinate 850,865 downwards.
TTCTGTTCTTAGAGCTCATTCGAAATTACCCCCCTTCTTAATCTTACCACAGCACATTGTGCTGTTTGAGAGGTTCATGCTTGGGCTGAATGGAAAAAGGCCAATATCCTTGGTGAACTTGTTGAACTGCTGATGTTTACTATTGGGTGAATTACAAACAACAATATGGTTAACTAGATGATCTGGTGGAGTAAGTACTTACCTTCTTTTTACCAACTCCTCTAGCCAGGCATGCAATCCTCAAGTGTTTCCTCTGATCCGCATCTAGTTCAAATCGAATTCCATGCATTTGGCCCCAGGAAAATCTTCATGGAAATCTGGTCGCAAAGATCGTGCAGAACAGATATGTGATCATCATGCAGTTATCCAGTTAGGACTCAGGTAGGTCATTGATGCAGATAAGATACCTGTGAAGGGACCACCGGGCATTGCCTTCATATGCGTGGAGCAGAGAGAAGGTTCCCACACGAGTGAGTCGTCAGCGCGGCTGGTTTTGATGAACAGCAGCTCTAGAAGAGGTGCCTGCTTCTCCATGGTAGTCTGTTCTGGCCGAATTCCATTTGGTTTCACATGGTGTTGAAGCTCCCGGTTTTGTGCCGACTAATGGCTGAACAATCTCCCAACAGCACAGGGGGTGGGCCTGCATGACCTCCAGCTCAAAGTCTAAAAAGGTATTCCGCGTGCGCCCCAGGCAGGAAGAGTGGGAGGCATTCAGAGCTTCAGAGAATGGGAGGTGAAAAGAACCAGTACAAAATGCTGCAGTTGATGTCATTTTGTTTCTTTCAGAATAATTCTCAACATAGCGCTGCAGTTCTTGCACAGATTCTTCAGTTGATGACTTCATGGATTGGTCGGAGTGGCATAGGAAGGGTAGGAAGGCTATACGGGATTGAAATTGTAATATGTATGGGAGACCATTGAAGGATTGAAGAGAAGTATTAGCATAGGGGATGGAGAAAGGGAAGAAAGAGAAGAGAAAGGAGGAGAAGATGCAAGCTAGCAATTGTGTTATGAAGCAGGAAAAAATGAAGCTACTGTCTGATATAGTTTGTGATCCCAGTTATCTTTCCCTCCCTATTGTTCTTCAATGTCAACAATTCATCCTAGCACTGGTGCTGCGCAGGTATATATATACAAATTAAACCGACCAACACGCCCCTTGAAGCTAAAGTTCTCCAGGTGTTCCAGATGTAGATCGCAAGAGATTCTCCATTGCTAGCCCCCAAACTACCCCTGCTATTAGCTGTTCTTGTTGCCTTGTGTGTAGGTAGCCCGGATGGTCCAAAGATTTCAACAGCAGCTATCGGTTTCTCTTGCGGATTGAAGTGAGGATCTTGAATGAGAATTGTCTAAAAATGCTAAGTATTTGGCTTTCCGCCGCTTGGACGAGTAGTAACCCACACACTCCAAATAGAGGTTTTCCTCACCCTTGCCGCCCTGAAATATGAAGATGATATTCTCCTGCCTGTCATTCAATACTGTCTGATTGTTTACTCTGCTATTAATACTAGTTATAGATAATACAATATTTAAAAAAAAAAAAAAAAAAAAAAAAAGATGACACCCGGGTCTAGTGGCCACCCCTGGCTCCCTGATCAAAAAATGAAATAATTTTATGAATTCTAACAGGTTTATTATTCTATTATAATTACATGTTTGTCTGCTTCTAATGCAGCTCCTGTAGTCTTTTATCACTTGAATAAATAAATTTTTAGATTAAATTCTAATCTTCAAAACAGTAGTTTTATTTAGAGCCTGCTTAATCTTTTTAATATTAATAAATTTGCTATTGAAATCAGGTAAATTTTTTATTGATTTTCTAAACTTGTAAAATAGCTTTAAGTTATTTAGAATTAAATTTTTTTTTATTAATATTTAATATATTTATTTATTAAATAAATTATAAAACTTCTAAATTTATTTTAATTAAAATTTGTAAATTTTTTAATATTATTAATTAATAAATAAAATAAAATTATATTTTTATTTTTTTATTATATTCTCTAAAACAAGTAAGTTAATTTGAAAATATTTAAATTGAATAACGATAAAAATCTTCTTATAAAATAAGTAAAGCAGCAGATATTGACACACATACTGAGCTGAAAAGATATGTTTGATAAAAAGTAAATAAATTTGATGAGAAGTAAACATTAGAACGGCCATTCTGATAATGTTTTGATGTTGAAAATTCTGGTTTCTTCTAATAAGGCATTTCTCTTGTGCTTGGCGCCCGGAATCGCTGCGTCAAATGAAAACCAAAACGCGGCAGGGTAGATCATCCGTATCACGAGCTTGTGTCCGACCGCTTTGAGATGCCGTAGAGCAGGCACCAGTATTTTGCAACATAGACATGGATTTACGCGCAAATTGATGCTTTCATTTCCCTTATTCTTGCCATGTATTAACTATTATATATACTCCAACTGAAATCATTGTCATTCAACCTGTGTGTCTCCTTTCAGCCCTTTTGAGCGGAAAATCAAGCAGGATCAAATTAATAATAGCTAAAAAACCTTGGAATCGCCCTCTCTGACGAAGCAAACAGCTGCTGGGCACAATCGAGCCGTGATTGCAGCTGAAATAAACACTGGAGCAGTCAGTGGTGTTTGTGGGGACAAAATGTTCTGCTTGATTCTGGCAGCTGTCAAATTCGAAACACAATGCGAGGTGGCTTGCTTAGTGACCTTCAACCTACTTCTGATTGATCTCTGAAACACAGGCTCTTCAGACAAATGATGACTAGCGGAGAGTCGGAAGAAGGAGGAATAAAAAAGGAGGGAAGGGATAATTTGAACTCGGCAGTGCTAAATATGTTCGCATCCACTGAGACTCAATTCGACGACAGGTGCTTGCCAAGAGTCCTCACAGCGATTCAGCTGCCAAATAGCAACCTCCTTCAACCAGCCGATATTCAGGACAAGTTTCCCGTCCCTGGGTCTGTCGATCTGAACCTGGATAGAGATCGTAACTGCTTCCCTCAGGGCTCTGTTCTCGGGATGTCGCATGCCGGAAACCAGTCAACCGAATCCCCCGGGACCCCGGTGGGGGGGGGAACACCCTGCCCAGTTCTGTTGCATCCCAAGACCTTCTAACAGGTTAACCAGCCCGATCTGCTTAAATGCCAGGTTGTATACGAACTCTTGAGAAGAAAATAATATTGAATCCACTTAAAATTGCGACGGCGTGGATTGTCTCCTCGTGTGAACTTTTGCATTTATCCCTCATGAGTCAATTCCCAAGTTCTTCTCTCTCCTCTCTTTGATGTGGGATGAGAACTGCTGTCGAAAACAGTAAGTTCTATTCAGCAATGCTTCCTTCGTCTTGATGAAGAATGCGGATGCCAATGAGATCGTGTTTTCTGCCGTTGTTCCTCGCTGCAGCGTGCTATGGTCAGGAGCTTTCACAGAGGTCGCCAGCCGACCTCTGTGGTTTCACGGAAGGGAGATGTAAGCTGGGTTCCATATTTCCTGGACTTGGTGAAATGTTGCTAATTTTCTGCAAAAGCCGTCCTGCTTGGTAATCTCGCATTAATGATGGCAGGGAAAGTTTACAATTCAAGACGGACACAACGAAGCATTAGGTATTTTAGCCGCCTTCAAAAATCCTTGAAAGTACCCGTTGCTGATCGATATGGCTGAAGTGAATGAACTGTATTGGCTTGACCTAAACACCACCTTCAACGTCGAAGGTGGTATAACCCCGAATACGCTGCACAGAACTAGTATTCCAAACACAGGTCCTTATGAATCCGGAGGTGGATTCTTCGCTGGCGAGAATACCATCTACATATATTCTGGCCTTGGGAATTCAAAAAGATATGATTGGATGTGGTCGTATAACGCAAAGGATGGAACTTGGAGTCGCGCACAAGTTGATGGGGGAAAATTGAACTTAGATGAACGGTTTGGTGGGCTTTCAGCTGTCGCACCAGAATCCAATCTTTCCTTCTTTACAGGAGGTTGGGATATGCCCATTATCGGAACTTTGGTTTTCAACTCGACGGATGGCGCCAATCTTCAGTGGACAAACGTGACCAAAGTAGAGGGTGATGGCGCTGTCGGAGAACCTCGGATAGCCAATGGTGGAATGGATTATATACGCCTCGGAAAGAATGGAATCTTGGTTGCATTCGGTGGCTATGATGTATGCCCCAGTTCTCCACCACGTGTGTTGCCCCTGCACCAAGCTAACACTCTAGATAGACTTCCAAAAACGGAACTGGTCAGACCGAAACAACCCAAGATCTAAGGCCGATGGACAAGATCGGCGTGTATGATATCGACTCCAGCACATGGTGCGTGGACTGGACCAGAATTTCCCGATGCACAATTAACCTGTAGAAACTGACTAGTTCAATAGGTACGAAGTCGAAGCAACTGGCGATATTCCAACACCAAGAACAGCAGCATTCTGCACAGCTGTCTCTTCTGCATCTGATGACTCTTCCTTTCAGGTGCATATGTACGGCGGTCGCAGTCGTCTGAAAACGAACGCAACTTCGTATGATGACCTGTACATTTTGACACTACCATCCTTCCGCTGGATACAAGTTCCCACCATTGGTGTGAAACCATGGACGGCGGCTGGAGTCGGCCGCGACAGCCACAAATGCATTTCCTGGAAGGACGGGGAGATGGTAGTTCTCGGAGGAACTACTCGACGAAACGACACCGTGCAAAAGGGATGTAGTAGGGATCATCCACCTATTCGAGTCCTCAACACTAGCAAGTTTCGGTGGGAAAAGCAATTTGAGCGGGAAACTAAATATTCGGTTCCTGGCCTAGTGTCTGATGTAGTGGGCGGAGAGTATGTTTCTACCCCGTTGCCCGCATATGTGCGCTGTATTGTGTGCCATACTAACGCGTTTTCCACACCCAGTTCAACTGGAAAGGCTACTCTAAAAGAACCGGAAGGCAGTTGGGGCAATAAAAAATTACACAGCATCTTCTCTCAGACTGTAGCAAGATGCCCTGACGTAAGTGAAGTGCCATTACCCTCACAACCAACGTCCACACAAAACCCATCCGCACAACCAACAGGAACTCCTCCACCAAAGTCTTCTAACACAGGCACAATTACAGGTGGAGTTGTAGGTGGCGTTGCAGGACTCGCCATCATCGGAGCTATTGTTTTCTTCACGAAACGAAGGAAACCGAGTCACCGCAGAATTAGCAACCCATTCAATGCCACTCACGCCGTTCCCACTGCTCCCGCTGTTCACTATCCTGAACCTCAGCGCGAACTGCCTCCAACCGATACAAAGAATATCTCATTCACGCACCTCCAACAAGAACCCGGAGAGCTTCCAGGAAACGCCGTTGCACCTCCCTGCTCTGAACTGGCATCGCCTATAGATCAATATTGTGGCCAGGCGGTATTTGAACTTGAATCAACTGTTCAGCCTCCTTCGCTGCCTCTCAAAGATTAACCAACTCCTTCACATGCATTCCCGCACTTTAAATATCTGGTTATCGCCGCTCTGCACTCAAACCTCTCTTCCTTCGTTGATCCTCTATGCGGCGTTTTCCTCTCCGTATTTTATTTTATCAATCCCATTGCTGGCTCTGTTCCCATTCGAACTGAGGGTAATCGTCGTCGTTAGAGCATGGAGAACGGAGCAAAGATATCATTATGTGATATTGTAGTTACCCTTACGCGAAGTCTGCTTAGGATGCACTAGGAAAGCATGTTCTCCCACGTATTTCTCCGAACCTCTTTTTTCTATACATATTAGCTTTACATAGTACATATTTTATTCTCTAGTGACTGACTAGGCGTTCATGGCAAAAGAAACCTACAATCGATTGTTGAACTATTGATGCTATTTTTTTTTTTTCTCACTTCGAGTTGGGGCTCTCAGTGCATTATGTATCAGAAATGGTTTTTTTCTATAACATGGGGATTTACACTGAACTCTGACGCAAGAAATTGTCCTTAAGTGTTCCACACTCTTCACCCCAGTTAAAATTAACATTTAGCTGCATATGTACGTTTTGCATGTTGCATCTTCTATTAACACGCACCATCCCATGCCCATTTCAACATCATGTTAGCGTATAGAGAACTCAAGACGTCAAGATAAGATTAGAGGTAAAATTACGGGAGCTAGAGGTAACTGAACGAGAAGAAGAGAAGAAAGTCAAAAAATAAAATGAAATAAAGTAACATAGAATAAAAAAAAAAAAACAAAAATAATAAAAAATAAAGAAGGCCTGATAACCTGAGCAAAGGGTGAATACGTGTAAACAATAACCATAATGATGTATAACTACGAGTAAAGGCAAATGAATACATATTGCGTGTGAAGTTTATGAAAATTCAACTCTGTCCGTAATCGGCATCGGCTGAAGGTTTCTCTGGCTGAAAATTGAAGAATCAATGATCAACTATCTCAAGCCACACTTAGCACTATCCTGAAGATCAGCCAAAGTCAACTTTGAAAATTGTTTTTCCACTCCAGCTAAGCCAGTCCAAGCCTAGCCGAGCTTCAGCGGATTAGATATCAGGAATTATGTTAGTGTCAAATAATGGAACAATGGATTTGTATCGTGTCTGCTTAAATTCTATTCATTGGGTTTGAGTTGTTGTTCAGTTACTCTCCACCGGGAGCATTATTGACCTCCACTGGGGATTAATGGGTAAGCTAGTCAAAAACAAGATCAATTGAACTGTATCCATCACCGACATGGATTTCCACAAGGACCGATATCATAACATGATCTTGAAGAAATCCATGGCATTTTCAGGCTCATTTGGCAAAATACATGTATCTTCCAAGATTATGGTTTCGTGCTCTCATTGCCGCTTTCGGATTCACTCTGCTTATCTTTGCATAATAATTATTGGGGGTTGGAGACGATTTCGTGAGCGTAAATCAGGCTTCGATAAACTATCATCGTGGCGCGGCTGGCGTAACTTGGTATTGGAGCGTGGTGGAAGCTGCATCCACGCCAGATGGCTGCATCTCAGCATCGTGCTAGCCAAGCCCTTCCAAACACATTGCATTAATAGGGAGCGTCGATGAAGCCAATCCATAGCTCCCTTCTGAAGTCCTAACGGCATGGTTTGGGGATGAGTTGTCGTGGCTTGTGGCGCGTGGGTAACGTAAAAATTTCAGTATGCAGCTGGACATACGCAAGACGTATCTCGACTCTAGAAGGGAGTCAATTATATGCATTGGCAAGATGGCTAGATGAGAATAACTTTAGAGAGAAGAAACATTCGTAATCTGTTGGGTGAAAGCTTAAACCTAGGAATTAATGAAGCAAAAAGTCGGTCTGGCCCAGGAGAACGTGTCTCTTGCCCATATGTTGAGGTTGGTGAGAGTTGGTTCTAACTTTTCTTAAATTTCAACATATTTGGTAATAGCCTTGGGAACTTGAGTGCTGGGTTGCGATTGGAACGGCGCGTCAAGCGTGGAATTGGTTGACGACAGAAAAATATAAGTCCCGAGAATTAGAAAATAGATAATAAATAAGGCAGAACCGGCGGCTGCTAGGGTGCATCTGAGCAATAAGCAGATTGAAGACCACTTGTCCCAAAGCGTGATAAGTCTTCGGCACCCTTGAATGTGCCATTGCAGAGTTTCATATCCTCACGAACATTTCGTCAGAAATCCAGAGATATCGAAAATTTAAAACATGTATGGTTTCCCCAGCTTTTCGCCACGTGAAAATGGTTTATGAATGTTTAACAAAAGATAGATATTTCTGGTCTTGGATTTGAGCAACGATCTCAGGAAGGTTACGCGGGGAGATTTCAACATGATGGGTGTTGACAGACCATATTTGCCAAAACCGGAGACTCATGTCAGTACAATTTAACGGTCCGCCGGTGGACAAGTTCTTTTGCTGACTCCTTCTGCGCGCAGTGTGGCGATGGACGGGAGGTCGAATTGCTTCAATATATATACAGTTTACCAAATCTTGAAGAACTCCGTGGATCTCCGTCAAAGATCGTGGAGGCCATTGATCAATATGGAAGGGATAATTATTACCTTATGAATGTCGGCTCAGTTAAAGGTCCCATCATTACCTCCTTGATAGCTGCAGTCAAACCGCAGGTTATGGTTGAGCTAGGTGGCTATGTGGGATATTCTGCCATTTTGTTCGGGGATGCAGTCCGAAAGGCGGGGGGGAAGAGATACTACAGTTTGGAGAAGGACCCTGTATTCGGAGCAGTCTCCACATTGCTGCTGAACCTGGCTGGGCTTGGTGATTTTGTCCAGGTCATTATCGGGCCCAGCGATATATCCCTTTACAATCTGCACAGAAGTGGCACCATAAATCGGATTGATCTGCTGTTTCTGGACCATTATAAGCCGGCGTACGTGGTCGATTTGAAACTCTGTGAGCAACTTGGAATGATTGTTCCGGGTAGTATCCTAGCAGCAGACAACGTCATATCTCCAGGAAACCCACCATACTTGAAGTATGTAAGGAGCAATGTCGAGGAGAAGAGACATGAAGCTGCATCTAATCCAGCTGCATGCCGAGGTTATGATCTTCGAGGGTTTTCCAAATCAATCATCAATCGCTATGGAATTTCTGGGGAGAAAGCGATGACGGCGGTTAGTATATCCGGCAACCCAAATCTGATTTATGAAAGCAGACTGGTAAATAGCTTTGAGCCTACAGGAGAACCTGTAAGTATTCGGTCTCCATGATTAAACATCATCGTTCCCCTCTTAGCCCGGGCCTATCAACACCACGGACAGAAAATTCTGACTTGAACGTAATTCTAGGATGGAGTGGAAATAACTCGTTGCATTGGAACTGCAAGGACATCCATCAGCAAACTGTAGAATGACAGGAAGGACCGGCGACGAAAAGTGGGCAGTTTACGAAAAATATCCAGAGTGCGAAGTTCAGAGGTTTTTTGTTCGTGTTTGAATAGAGTCTGCTGCTGTCTTGGGTTGAGCTGAAGGAGGAAAGATTATGTAATCGTATTCATGAACTAGTTAACTAGTTATAGTTAGTTGCATCCTGAAATCTATACAGCTAGTAAATTAAACCAATCTCATCCATCAAAACCTCTGGAGGTCGGGTTGCCGACTTTCAAACCAATTATCTCACCTGAAAATTGTGTCTCATGGGTGATTATTTCGGTGGCATGAATCTCATAAAACTGGCACTTCAATTGAAGAGAATAGGAGGACACATACTTGTATATCTCTGTTCCAGGCCGGGTGGTTGAAAGAAAATAGTTATTTGTTCCCAGCGCTTGATACAAGGAGTGGATACTATGGATTAAAAGAGCCCCCTCCATTGATTCTTTATATCCAACTCCAAGACATCTCGCGCCTCTCTCTGCGCATCATGGCACAAAAAATTTACAATGTGGGCATCATTGGATACGGCCTGAGAGCCAAGATTTTCCATATCCCTTTCGTTGAGGTTGTCCCAGAATTCAATCTCTATGCTGTGGTTTAGAGAAATCCAAACCCCGCAAACGATGCTGGGAAAGACTATCCTGGCATCCAAAGCTATCGTTCAACAGAAGAGATGGTCAAAGTTGCCAGTGCCGATGTCGTGGTTGTGTCAACCATTACAGAGACTAATTTCGCCTTCGCTAAATTGGCATTGGAAGCGGAGGAGCATGGTATGCTGTCAGCGGGCTTCTTCGACCAGCACACATGTCCTACTAATTGAAATCTCCCTCTCTCCTAACTGTTTGGTAGCTATTGTGAAAAAGCTGTTCATACCCGCTCGTCAAGAAGCATCTGAATTGGTTGCGCTGTCGGAACGCCAAAAGCGTTTAATTTCCGTATATCAGAGTGCGTCTTGCTGCATATTCCCTTCAGCGTTCAGCATCTGGTCACATCTGACTTGGGCATTTCAATAGATCGCAGATGGGATGCTGATTTCATTACACTTTCAACATTGGTGAATGATGGTTCTCTGGGTCGGATCACAGTTTGAGACTCACTTTGACCGACATCGCCCTGAGATACCGACGAATAGTAGTTGGGAAACAAAAGCGATGCCCGTAAATGGCGCCTTATATGATCTTGGAACCCATCTCATCGATCAAGTTGTCTATTTGTTGGGGCTTCCAAAGAAATTGACTGGGTTTGTTGGCTCCCAGAGGGAGGACAACGACTCAGGGGACGAGGATTCGTTCACATTGCTTCTCCACTATGATCGAATTTTGGCTACCGTAAAAGGAGCCATTATAAGTCCCGAAGAGAAGCAGTTAAGATTTTTGGGTTCGCGGAGATAAAAGCAGTTTTAAAAAGGTGTGTGCATGGTGCCATCAAAACTTCTGGTCTTGCAGACAATTGACCTATTAGGCGATAGTATTGTCTTGCCGTTCAAGAAGATCAACTCAGAGCAGGCCCAAGGCATGGCGATTACGGTTACGGCAAGGAACCAAGTGACAGATATGGTGAGCACGTCAAGTAATAAATTTTCGGCCCTGATATACGAATCATCATGACCATTGCATCGACCGTGCACCAACCATGCCAAGGTGTTCTCACTAGTTACAACCAGGGTATATTGAGGAGCGAGGTTATACCTACCGTTGAGCCTCCTACATATGCAGAATATTGACCGTCAATTTGCAAGGGCTCTGGCTGGTGAAGGAGATATACCAGTCAGCGCTTCAGAAGCAAGCAGCATCATCCGGCTAGTTGAACTTTCCGGAGAAAAGCTCTAAGCTGGGGAAGACGTTGGATGTGTAAGCAAAGGTCAAAAAATAGCGTTGTGTAATGTGTATGTTGACGTCGAATTCAAGGTTTTAAAAAACACAACTCCAACCGAAGAAGCACCTCTGTTCCTTTTAAATTCTTATCGCACGATTGCGAACTTCGATGCCTTGTTGAAACAATTTTGTCCTTTTTCACGATGCTGCATATTGTGTGGCCAATCCGCTTTGATCGACAGAATTCTGCCTATGAAATGTGACTTATCAACTTCTGATCTTCATCTTTTTATTCTACAATCGGTTCGGCACATGCATGCTCCATCCACCAAGTTTTCCCATAATTACCAGAAAATTCCGCCTTCCTCCCCGGTTCCAAGGTAATTGCTTCCAAAGTTCGCCTCCTCCCCTTCGTTTGCAGGATTCCAAGTATTTCACGTAAGGCTTTCGTGAAAGTGCGCAGTTTAGTGGTTGGAATTAGGTAGGCTATGAGTTCTCTGTTCCGACCTGGTCCTGATACTCCCGGTGTACTTTCGTCCCGAGCTTTTAGGGCTTAGGCCAATTGTTGTTTTTTTTTCTCTTTCCCATTAGATCGGATTTGCTGGATGGGTTCTTTATCTGTTTTCCCTTTCAAGCAATTGCATGGGAACTTTTGCATGGTTCCCGGAACTGAATTGGGCGATGCAGCCGTGAATAGGATCCAACTCCTGTTACTGGATTCCACGTGGAAATATTTGCGATATGTCTTTCATAGTTGGGTGGGTTAACCAGCAGAAAATCCAGAAGCCACGTTCTGTAAGAAGGCCAGCTGCTCTCACGCCTTCTTCAGAGCACCCCCTCCCGTTGGCCGGTCTGTGTTCTGCTTCAAACTTCACCGAAACAGGGCGACCTGATTAGCTCTCCAGAAAGGAGATTGACGACGACAAAGAACTGTGACTCTATTTACTTGCAGGCTGATCCCTGAAACCCCACAGTCTCGAACCGCACTCTGATGGATGCTAGGTCGCGTGGGGCAAACGTTATGAACAGCGTTTATTCTCATAAATACTGGGGAAATTAACACATCCTTTCTCCCTATTCCTTCACTAAAATAATAGTCTCGACGTTGCCTTGTACTTCCAGTTCTGGTGGTGCCTAAAACAGGAATCATATCTCAAGGATGTGATTTCGCATCTATAATGCCGTCACAAACTCCAGCAGACGGAGGACACAAACACTTTTCGTCTAAATCTTCTCTCGCGGGCGACTGGCATGTGTCTTTGATTCTTGGTCTGTCGGGATGTCTCGCTGGCTTCTGCATAGTTGTGGTGTCATTACGATGCTACGCTCGGGGTCTGCTTGATAGGCATTTCTGGCATGATGACTATGCCGTATTTTTGGCCATTGTAAGGCTCGAACTATTTTTCATGCTTAAATACACTGTGGATTAGGGCAAGAAACTAATGGCACTCTATAGATATGTTCCATTATCGTTTTGGGTTGTCTCATAGGGGAGGCTTACAATGGGCTGGGACAATCTACCTCACTTCTCAGCTCCGAAAACCGCGAATATCTGGCGAAAATAGGGTATATACATGCAATATTTGGTACCCTCGGAATCAGCGCTGTCAAAATATCCTGCGGCTTTTTTATCCTTAGAACTATCGACAGAGGCAATATTCAACGTCTAGCTAAAATGATGATTGGTATGTTCGAGAGCTAAAGCTCTAATCATTTATACGTTCTTCAAGAGTTGGAAGACTGATTGAATGCCTGTCAAAGGATTCCTTCTTACTTTCACGGTTATTACCGCAAGCATTGTAATCTTCCAATGCGTTCCAGCAGCTGCTCTCTGGGACTCCAATTTAGATCCTAGTGCTCATTGTCTTACGGTTCAATCATACACCACTATTGGCCTGGTAACTGATGGTATGTATGCTCGAGTGAACACTTAACAACACTTTCGAGAGCTAATATTGAAGTAGTAGTTAATACCGCAATTGATATAATACTCTCAACTTTACCTCTCCCTCTCTTCTATGATCTTTGCCCCAGCACATATTCCAGAATGGCGTTGATCGGCATCGTTGCTCTTGGATACGTGTATGTCATCTTCCCCTCAGCGTCTATCAAGGGTTGACATATCCAGACAGCGGACTGACAGAATTTTTCAGAGCATGCAGCGCTGCAGTAATAAAAACCGTTTACCGAGCTCGTGTACTCGCAGTGCCTAGTATGTGGCGGTAAGTTTCTGCGACACGCCTTCTTCATCTCCTGAACGAAACACTGACTAAATTGCCCAACAGTGAAAGTGATTATACACTTTGGAATAAGTATGATTGTCCTTGCAGTATATCTGTTTTTCCCGTTCCTTGCTCCTGTTTCACGTACGACTATTTGAAAAATTTAATCGATAACCAAGCTAATCTCATCTCTACGTCGTTCTATAGTATCGAACTTCAGATAGGGATTTTAGCGTCCTCTTTACCCATTATAAATCCAGTTTTGACAATATTCGTTGTCCGTATCTACAGTCTCCTTAAAACTCCGATATGGCCAGCAAGCAGCTCCAACACCCGTGCTCACTGTAGAGGCAATGGCTCCTCAAGCCTTCGAATGAACCCAACGTCTCGAGAGAGGCAAAGGCGTCCAATACACCACAGTCACCACCTCAGCAGCAGCACTACGGAACAGTCTGATACCGAACAACATAGATGTCCCTTAAGCTTCTACAAAGTCGAAATCAGCGCATCCAGGCTGTCGGGTTCTCAAAATGGTCGCGAACGAGATGCCATCCTTGCTGGTGTGCCGTCCGGGTTTCCAGCCATTGTGAGAACTACAGACATCTATATACAGGTAGAGGATAGAAATGTGGCGGATTAGGAAGACACGAGGATCGCAAATACCGAGTCACAATCGGCTGGCGGGCGATGGAAGCTTCCTTAATACTGATTTAACAATATCTGAGGATTGAATGCCCCGGAACCGGCGTTTTCAGATTTGCAAGCCTACGTTTAAGGACCTAGGTACCGGATTCTGGTAGCGTACGTTGATATCAAACCCACCTTTCGTTTGCTTCGTTCTTTGTCCTTCCTCTCCTCCTCTTGCATGAATCCGTTGATTCATGAATATTACGAGCATATGTTCATGTCTATATACATTTTTTACACCCCTTGTCCTTTTTCTTGTTCCTGCAGTTCTTTTGCGAACAGGTACTCTTCTCTGATAACAAACGCATCTGATGTCATCTCTTCCTTTTTCCTCCTTTCGTTCAACGTAACATGTATTCATTTATTTCATCAACACCCTTCTGAGAAGGAATAAAATTTGGTTATCCCTACGTTCAAACAACGAATTCTTGTTTTGCTATAGATTTCCTTTCCATTACCTGCCTGGCAATTATTGGCTTTTCTAAGGCACTCCAACTTCGAACCCAACAAAAAGGGGAAAGTATTTAATATTTAGAGAAATTTAACAAACCAGACTGTTTCTGCTACTATTCCCTATGCTCTTTAATTGGTCAATGAGGTTCCATATTATCAAGTGGGTTGAAATCTGGGTTACTTGCTCCCGGAGGGTTGCGGGACCTAAATTCTAACCTTATATTTAAGTTCAATTTAAACGTCAAACAATGAAATCTGAGCAAGGCGATGATCGACATCGAGCCACACATGCATGACTACTGTGTAATGTTGTTTGAGAATAATCTTTCCTTTTTGTACTGCAAGTTTTGTTAGCTGCAGAGCACTTGGACTCGATTCCAAGAATTTTGTTCGGTTAAAGATATGTGGACGCTCATTGAAAACTGATCGAGATGAACCCCTATTCATAAATTGATAGGAATGGCTCTAGACCAATCGCTTCAAAGGATCTCTGGGTTGTTGCCCGCATGTGTGAACGCCGTATGGAGTAGGAAGATTACATTTCAGAGTACCAATTTTATGGGTTTACGTACAAAGAGGGGATTTGCATACTTATCCAATTACATTACCTTTTTTTAAATAACCGGAAGATCTTCAGAAATCATTCTGGTACACTGGTATCTACCTGGGTATGAACTGTACATATCAGCTGTTTATTCCCCCATCATGTCTCAGCCGGACGAGAGTAGAAAAGGAGGTCGGGCTCGACAAATACAGAAACTCAACATTCGTCAAAATCAATAACATCACCCAGGCAATCTTCCCGGAACTCAATGTGGAACTCCGCGTCCTTATAAAATGCTCCTGAATAAACAACAATGATAAATAATTGAAAGGTTATTCTATGTCGGAGCTCCTAGATACTGGTGGCTGAGTGGATAGACCAGCAGCGGGATCAAACTAGAGAGAAGAATGGGGGGCATAATTTTTGCTGGAACCGGACACCCCAATCCACAACAAATCGGCTCTTAATTTCCATCAATTGGATACACATCAGAGTCAGGATTCCGCAACAACAAGCAGATGTACAGCGCAAATATCTTGCTCGTTGCCGTCACCAGAGCTTGCACGAATACCCACACTGCGAGCTCTGCGACTGTTACCGCCATTATCGACGTGAATACGAGGGTGCCCGCGATATAATAGACGCCCCAAGCCAGCTGAACTGGCCAAGCTTCTTCCGCACCCTGAATCGCAGAGACACTACCAGTCGACACCGGATCGGACCCTCCCTTGCATCGTCGCCGCCGGATCGCGAAGAGCGCATGAATGATCGCCGGAAATATCCCGACGATACACCAAGTAAGTGTAAACACAGGGTACACGCAACCCAGAGAGCTGCGTTTAGAATATATTTCCACCACCGCCAACATCCCGTATGACAGCAATAGTATCAGAAAACTCGTGCCCACACGTAAAGTCGTTGAGAGGCGCCAGCGCGTTCCAACATTGGCGAATAAATATCCCTGCATCCACTGCATGTATCTTTGCACCTGGTCGCTTTCAAGTTCTCCTTCGACGGCCGGTTCGAGCCCCAACGCTCGGACGAGGACAGCAGCGGCAAATGGCAAGGGCGCGGATACAAGGGCTATACGCCTCTCGGGCCAGGCGACGTCTTTGAGAGTGAGGGGAATTAAGCCCATGATCAGTGCGGTGGCGCCGAATTGCTGTTTACGTGCTTCGTCGGCTAGTTGAAGAGTGCAGATTGAGGTTTGCCAACAGAGTTGGCTGCTGCCCCTGTAAAAATAGAACCATGGCTTGAATGGCGAGTAGACAATATTTTCCGCTGGAGGGCAGATTGTGCCATTCGTGAGTTTTTGGCCCGAAGAGAATGTGAGGCATAGGCAAAGGAGGAGAGAAAGTGGAAGGATATGGGATTTTTGACGCATTGTAGTTATCTATTTATTCCTTCCAGCTTCTTGATATATTTCTTCTCTGTGAGCTTAGAGGTTTGAATTTCGGGTTCGAAGTGCGGAGTAATACAGCCGAAAATTGAAACTATTTTCATTCTGGCAGAAGGAAAAAGAGTCATTTTAAAAAAGATTGCACTCTTCAGTTGAATACGAGATGGAAGGATGGATTGTAGAGAAGTGGAGTGTGACTAAACGGAGGATTCAATTGGCGCCAATTAGATTTTAACCCATTTTCAAAAATGCGAGTTGAAGTGCACTGATGTATTGAATAAAAATCAAGCATTCTGGTTGTTCTATCAAAATTGCCAATATGATACTCTCATCCACCCCAGAGCTTGTGGGGGAAATGCTTATGTTCAAAAATTTGTAGAGTGTAGGTAAGTGTAGTTCATGAGAGAATTTGAAGAAGATGGGTGAGCTGCCTCTGGGGATAGATAGGTAGTTATATCCGATATTTTCAACGGAAATTTGTTGGGAGCTAGGAGGATTGTATCCAAGTATTCGATTGTTTCATGTAGTTACTACCAACCGACCTTAGAAGCAATCGTGGTGAAACGTCGTTTTTCAGTTCTACCAAAAAGGGACTCGAGGTTTAGGGATAAAGCGGGACGGACGTTGGGGTGAATTACATATAACGGTTTGGAAGTTTGCCGCCCTTGGAACTCCAGAGCATGCAATGGTCGTTCCATGGGAGGTTTATTGTAGAAAATGAAAGGTGAGAACACGCCACTAGCTTTTGCAGCCCAAAAAAAGAAGCTCAGCAACTCATCGTATGACCAAGTCTTCCGATTCCTGCAAATTATGTTATCTCAACTAGTCGGGTGGAAAATGCTGATAATCTGCAAAATCGACGCCTCAGCAGGTGCACATGAGATTGCAAACCGGCTGTTAACTTGAGTTCTGAAAATCATTCTGAAATCAACCATCAGGTGAAGGACGAGCAAGTCGTTTTCCGGATATTTCTGAGATTCCAACTCCTCCGTAGAAGAGGGATTGTTCAGGCGGGGTTGAGTTATCGCATGGCTCGTGCTTCGTCCATTGGCTATAACTAGCTGGTAGTTCGAGTGAAACGGATTGTCTGTGATAGTTAAAACCTGCCTTGTTGGTATCGGAATTTCTTCTTTCATCCGTCATGTTTTCTGCTGCATCGCCTCCGTCTCCCATTGTTGAGAAGATTCTGTCGTGCCACTCAAAGCCAAGAAAATTGGACAGTTAACTAACCTTCTCCACTGCGTGTGTTTGGGGTTAAGAGATCCGCGCGAAATTTCCCCGTCTGCCGTAGTGGTTAAGGAACGGTACAAACTCCTGCCACGAACATCCACAGGAAGCAGAAGATCAAATATCGGGAGCAAAGGAAGGAAAAAGTTTCCACAATCTTCCCTTCGATGGATAACCACAACAACAAAAACCTGTGCTAGGGATTTCAGAGTTTTTGATTAACTACCCCACCAAAAATTAGAATGTGCTCCCCAGACTAAATAACTGGCTGAAATTGAACCTGTCATTGTCATTAGTGACAACTTTTGCGGTACAACATGGACGGCTATTTGCCCACAAGTAATATGGCATGACGCCAACTGAACGGACAACACAAATTTTCTAAGGTTAGGTATTAATAACATGATTTGTAGTTAGGTATAGACGCACCGAAAATGAATGCATGTATAATACATACCAAGAAGTTTTTTTTCCCGGTTATCACTCCGCGGGCTGGTTTCTATCTCCAGAAAGGTTCGAAGTTGAGTGTTAAGTTGGAGAAAGTTACCATTTGCACATTCAGTCCGCGGAGAAACCATGTCCCTCCCTCTCCACGCAAAATAAATAGTTGCAACATGAACCCGCAGTCGGCCGAACGGTACTGTACAAGACGCAAATTGAGGAGAACTTTTTGCAACGTCCGATATCCTGACTATTTCTTCGGCATGAATAGCGACCGTTGAGACGACACCCGTGTTGATCTGACCCATTAGCTGGCTTGTCTTTCGTTCTCCTCTTTCCCCTCATCCGTATGGACTGATCTTATGTAGAACCTGTCGACACCCCTCGAAAGCATCATGAATTGTGAATGTATTGTGATCCAATTCAAGTTTCTCCGGGAACTTAACTAGACCTTTTCCCGTTTCTTGTTTTTCATTTTAATTTCCACTCTCCATTCCTTTCATTTCAGATATCGCTTTCGGTCAGTTTTAATCCTGGTTCAGATGCCTTTAATCAACGTGTACAGTTGGGATGTTGATGTCGACAAATTTCTCAATCGTTACGTCCCCTATCCTCGATGGCATCTTCTGCCCCGCCCCGTTGCACATTTCCTAGGCTATAGGTCACGACCACCCAAAAAATCGGGAAATGTCCTCGTCATGCTCTGGTCGATGCTAGGGGTGTTCTGTGGACTGCTGATCGTCGCCGCAGTAACAATGAATATTCCCCTGTTCCAGCAATACGGCCGTGTCACCATCATTAGCAGCTTCGTGAGTCGATGACCCGTATGAACGACATGAATATTGTTTTTCCCCATTCCAGTTTCCTGCTTTTTATCTGCATTTGTTTCCTCTACATAAATGTTACCATGGGGGAAATGAAAGATGACGCTCCAATGTATTCTTCAAAAAATACGGTGCTAACGAGTTTATATATATAGGGTGCCGCCGCTGTGCTTGAATACTGCACTATAGAATCCCCTCTCGCGCAGCCTCGAAATGCAATGCTTGGTCATGTCATCGCATCAGCTATAGCAGTTGGGATCTCTAAATTGTTCGCAATGCATCCAAGCGGGGTGGATCTGTGTTGGCTTTCTGGGCCCCTAGCATGCGCAGTCGCCGTTGCGGCTATGGTATTCACCAAAACAGTCCACCCACCGGCCGGAGCCACTGCATTACTGGCATCGGTAGATGTGGGAACCAGACGCCTCGGTTGGCTGCTCATTCCTCTGGTCATTCTCAGTTCCTCTCTCGTCTTGGCCACAGCTCTGCTGTTCAACAACATCCACAGAAGATTTCCACTGTACTGGTG
Source organism: Paracoccidioides lutzii (assembly GCF_000150705.2). Classification (NCBI taxonomy): domain Eukaryota; kingdom Fungi; phylum Ascomycota; class Eurotiomycetes; order Onygenales; family Ajellomycetaceae; genus Paracoccidioides; species Paracoccidioides lutzii. The sequence continues at coordinate 831,895 of NW_015440958.1, read as the reverse complement.
GACACCAGAAGATCTCAAACCCACAGAACCCGCCGAGAAGACAGATGTGGAGACAGCATCTTCCGACGATGACGAACACATACCAAAGGAGAGCACCATCGAAGGACAGATTCACAAAGACCATATGATAATGATCCAGCGTGGGCGAGTGACGGTGTCTGGCGGTCTCCTCCTCTCGTCTGAAGAACTCCAGCTTTTAGACCACTTGAGCAGGCGGATATAGATGAAAAGAACTAGATATTTGTTTTTCAACGGAAAAACATAGAATTAGTAATAGATGATTTATGACGTGCAATTCAATAAGCAACGAGGTTACCGGTGAACTCAATGGCCTGAATAGGGCAGTACAGATTTAACGTGAATCACTCATCAGCGCTGTCAACTCAATTCGTCATATGCGCAGCCATCACTTCCTGCTTTTGACGCCGTAAGATATGCCCCAGAACCAAGAAAAGGGGGAATGCCCGCTTGTCTCGGGCTTTTAACCCGCGCAAACAGCCATGCCGTTTTGCTGAAAATAAGGATGCTCTGCTGTCTCCTCCCCCTGGCAATTAACTTACTCTGCCACCAGATGACTCGGATATTGAATTTCCCTGTCATGTACGTCCTCTTCAGGAGTGCCTGAAGACATACCAAAGGAACAACGTGCTGTTGGGAGATGTGTTTAATCACGTGATCCATCGCTCTGGCCAACAAGGGCCGAAATTTCGAAGCGTGGCGTCTTACCTAATCCGCGTCATAAGCTAAGTTACATAATTCGAGGCTCTGCAAAATTTCGACTCTCCTCTTCAGCATCCACCAAAACTATCTCTATCTCTCCCCTCTCTTATTTCTGGTTTTCTTTTAACGGAGTTTCCTATCGAGTATTCGATTCACCTCTCCTTGTGTGAGGGGCTCCCGTTTTTCTGTTTTCTAAAACGTCTTTTATATCTGTTTTGTTAAGCTAGACTATTCATCCCACTGTTAGGGCTATTTTCTATCATCGATAAAGGGCCAAAACGCCCCTCTCAATCCTCCTCCCCTTGTTTTGCCCTTTCGAATCGCTTTTATTTCCTCCTCTTTCTCAACGTCGACTTATAGACTATCATACGTTCTACTTCGTTTTGTTGAGCGCGGTTAGAAATTTTGCAGACGTTCTTGTCCGACAATTTCTTTTTGAAGGAAAATCAGGAAATATTAATGCTTTGGTTGAATTCGGGAACAGCGGAAAAGAAATTTGTAAAAAGCAACCAGAAGGGGAAATACTGCAAAAATGGTGTCCGCGTCAAAAGCAGCCCGTCAGGCCAAACGTGCTGCAGAAGGAAAGGATGAGAAGAAGAAATCAGCCACATCGAGACTTTCGTCCAAGGTCAACTCAAAGAATCCCTCGCAAGCGTCGTCGGTGAATGGGGACGAAGAATACTTCCCGGAAGAGTCAGCAACAAGTGCGTCCAAAATGGACGATGTCAAGAAGTTGACCTCCCAAGTGGATAAGTTTGGCCTTTCGGATCGAGTGACGACTGGCGTCCTTGCTTCTCTTCCCGCTAGCCGAGATGTTAAGATCAACTCCGTCTCCCTCGTGTTCCACGGCCGAGTTCTGATTACTGACACCACCCTTGAACTTAACTACGGTCGACGGTACGGTCTGTTGGGTGAAAACGGTTGCGGAAAATCCACATTGATGAAGGCGATTGACAAGCGAGAATACCCAATTCCCGAGCACATCGACATCTATCTCCTGAATGAGGGTGCCCCACCAAGCGACTTGGGGGCCCTTGAGTGGGTTGTTAAGGAGGCAGAGAACGAGATGGCGAGATTGGATAAATTAGCGGAAGAAATCTTGGAAAAAGAGGGACCTGAGAGCCCTATCCTTGAGGATCTGTACGAGGTAGGGTTCATAAATATTCCGTTACTTTGCTTTCCCGGCAACGAGTACTAACTCTTATCAGCGCATGGAAAACATGGACCCTTCAACTTTCCACACAAGAGCAGCGCTCATTTTAACTGGTCTGGGTTTCAATAAAAATACTATACAGAAAAAGACAAAGGATATGTCCGGAGGATGGAGAATGCGTGTAGCTTTGGGCAAGGCTCTCTTCGTCAAACCCTCTCTACTTCTCCTTGACGATCCCACAGCCCATCTTGACCTCGAAGCTTGCGTGTGGTTGGAGGAGTACCTGAAAAAATGGGACCGCACACTCGTCCTCGTTTCTCACAGTATGGATTTCTTGAACGGAGTTTGCACGAACATGATTGACATGCGTCAAAACAAGTTGATATACTATGGCGGTAACTATGACGTTTACCACAAAGTTCGCTCCGACCAGGAAGTCAACCAGATGAAGGCCTATCACAAGCAACAAGAAGAAATCGCCCACATCAAGAAATTCATCGCCTCTGCTGGTACATACGCAAATCTTGTTCGACAAGCCAAATCCCGCCAGAAGATCCTCGACAAGATGGAGGCAGATGGCTTTATCCAACCTGTCGTTCCCGATAAAGTCTTTACATTCCGCTTTGGAGACGTCGAAAAACTCCCACCCCCTGTTCTTTCTTTCGATGACGTTACATTCTCCTACAGCGGAAAGCAAGAGGACAACCTCTATGAGCATCTAGACTTTGGTGTGGATATGGACTCCCGAACCGCCCTCGTCGGACCAAACGGTGTTGGCAAATCCACTCTCCTCCGCATCATGACTGGCAAACTTAACCCCACAGGCGGCAGAGTCTCACGGCATACCCACTTGAAGCTCGGAATGTACAGCCAGCATTCCGCAGAGCAACTTGATCTGACGAAGTCCGCTCTTGAATTCGTACGCGACAAGTATCCGGAGAAAAGTCAGGATTATCAATACTGGCGCCAGCAACTGGGCCGGTACGGATTGACTGGTGAGGCGCAAACCGCCCTCATGGGAACTTTGTCCGAGGGCCAGAAGAGCAGAATTGTCTTCGCATTGCTGGCAATTGAGGGACCTAACATGCTGCTTCTGGACGAACCGACTAACGGTCTAGACATTCCTACAATTGACAGCTTGGCTGATGCCATCAATGCATTCAGCGGTGGTGTTGTGGTCGTTTCTCACGATTTCAGGTTCGCATTTTTATGGACCCCATTTAAGCTACAACCACGGTATTCAATGTCACAGCTAACGTGTTTCTAATACAGACTCCTTGACAAAATCGCTAAGGACATCATGGTCTGCGAAAACAAGACTGTCCGCCGATGGGATGGCTCTATCGGAGAGTACAAGGCTCATCTACGAAAAAAGATGCTGTCTGCCGGACAAGTTTAGATTCCGTTAATTATTTCACCTTTCTTCGCATATTTTTCTTCTGCCTATCCGTTAGAAGTAGCTATTCCACGGCTCTAGTTTTACATGCTTTTACAAGCCTGTTGAGCACATTATGCAAAAGATTCTTTTCCCTCTTAAAAGTTAATGGGCGAATGAATTCTAATCCTCCCCAGGTTTATTTTGTTCATTTTTCCTTCCCCTGAGTGTGATAGGCATTGTGTTCTGTTCGTGTTGTTCTTCAAAATTCCTCCCTGAGCAGAAAAGTATACGCATCCGTACAGTAGAATTTGGATTATTCTCCCCATCATATCTTTTTTTTTATCTTCTCTGCTTTTGACCTACACATTTCCATGGATATAAAAGGAGGACCACTTTAGCTATGTGGCAAGTGCAAAAACGAATTTCTTCAGATCTAGTTAAAGGAAAAAGTTTCTCGACTATAGATCCCTTGATTTCCTCTTTCTAAAACTTGTTAAAACTCAGCCATTATATCGTGCTCGACCGGATGCAGCTGTTAGCTTCCCCGCTTCCTCAGCCATTGTTATCGCCATGCAAGAATTGTCTTAAAAGGTATACGGGGAACGGGGATGCCCATTCATTCCTAGCCCTGGTACTTTTTACCTAAAACCAAGATCGTTACAGGATGAGCAGCGAGTCAGCCCTGCCAAGGGCCAGGCTCAAGACGCGAACTAAAGAAATGGGATAGTTATCAAGGCTGCAGCTCGTGACATCTTTGGGTGCTGCCTAAATTATTCTCCTAGCTTTCCCGAAGCGTTTCTCCAAGCACATATATCGTTCATTTCCCAGGTGAATAACTCAAACATCCATCAATACTTCTTTCTCACTTCACTTTCTACTGGTAAGCGTTACTTTTGAAACAGAGGCTGTCAGTATCTAGAAATCTTCCACCATGACCACTGCAGCTGTTTTCGGCTGCACAGGGCAATCGGGCTCTCAGATCCTAGCCACTCTCCTCACGTCAGACGCCTTCTCATCCGTCAAGACTATCTCAAGGAGACTCCCGAATGTCCAATCTTCAAAGCTCCAAGCCCTCCATGAAGTCGACACCTCGAAATGGGGAGGAATGATCTCATCCCTTTCTCCCCGGCCATCAGTGGTCTTCAACGCGGTCGGCACCCAAAGATCGAAAGCCGGCAGTCTCAATAATCAGTGGAAGATCGACCATGATTTATGCATAGAGAATGCCAAAGCAGCCAAGGACGCGGGAGTGACGACATATGTGTTCATATCCGTTGACGTTCCCAGCAGCTTTCTCTCTATGTTCGTCCCCTTCTGGAAGATGAAGCTTGGAGTAGAGAATGCCATCAAGGAGCTCGAGTTCGAGCATGCTATTATCGTGAGGCCAGGTATGCTCATTGGAAACGAGGAGCCTAAAGCTCCGTTCTTGGAGCATTATATCTTTGGCCAGCTGAACAAGCTGGGACAAGGCATCCAGGACAGATTAGGTATGAGGAAAAAACGCAACCTAGTCAATTGTTGTTCGTGTTTCGAGACCATATGCTTACTTGTACCATATAGCTCAGCATGAAGCCGTTGTTGGCAGAGCAGTTGTATCAGCCGCTCGTATGGCTGAAGAGGGAAAAGCACCGTCGAAATATTGGATTCTCAAACCGCTCGAAATCGTCAAGCTTGGGAGAGACGAGTGGAAGGAGTAATACACTATGATCCCGACCGGAGTCATTTTGGGACGCTCTGTTGTTAATACTTACCTGATATATCCCGAGGCCATGGTACGAGATGGTTGCAGGTTGCACAGATAGAAAAATCTCGTACTTTATTACAAATTCCTATTTCGATTGCTTAGGGGTTTAGACGGGGTCAACCCGGCAACGAGGTTGCAGGGTGGATTAAGATATGTCATTTGGTGAGTACTTAATGTACTTACTGTACGTGCGTGCGTGTGTGTGAACGATTTGGCTGGGGGAAAAGGGGTGGGGGAAAAGTGAAGGGGGTTTAAGCTTTGGAGGTACGAGGTTGAAGCGGGACAGGAATTGGCGTCTCAGTGTATCTCTAATGAAGCTTCTGCCAAAAGACAATAATCAGAGTTTGAAAGATATCTGAAAACCACTTTGCTCATATCCACATCTGGAAGACCCAGCCGGCAATCCGTTCATATCCCAGATGCTCCGAAGACACGCATGTCCATACCCGCCGGTATTGGAATCAAAGAATATTCGAACTATTTTAAAAGTTGTATTGCCAACATATCAAACAGTAGGTTAGAAATACAATACAAAGGACATTGGGCACATAATGGTATAAACAACAAAACAGGGGCATGAGGAGCGTATGAGGATCGCCATTACACGTTACCAACATACGTGTGGCCAACGCTGACATAGCTAAGCATGAGTGACAGATTGGTCTCTGAAATTTCTCTAAATTCGCAAGGTCACTTACGGAGCCCTTTCCCATTCCCCCTCCCTTTTGCCCCACCAAATAACTCTACACATCCTTAATCCTCTTCCTCTCCTCCATCAAATCCCCTCCAAAAAGCATCCCCCCTTCCTTCTCAAATTTCTCCCTTTCCAGTTTTCGCTTCTTCGCGGCCCGCTGCAGCTCCGCATTCTCCTCACTCCCAACACCAGCACCCGCTTCAGCACTAGCACTAGTACTAGCATCAACAACAGCATCAGCACCAGCAGTGACACCACCCGCAGCCGCAACAGTGTCCGTATCCACAGGCCCCGAAACGCCTTGCATTGACAAATCCGCAGAGGAAGCCTCCCGCCTCGCAGCGCGACTTAGGCTTTTCAAATCCATCTTCTCCGGATTCTGACAATGGTATAACTTCTTCCCAATACGTTTGAGGTTCTTCATCGTGGCTGGCGCGGTTGCAAGGGTGTGGTTAGTTTGGTAGGTGGAGAGGGAGGTGGAGCAGGAGTCGAGGACGAGAGAGAGTTTAGCCCGGAGGGATGCGAACATTTTTGTGGCTGGGGAGTCTAGGCGTGGTTCTGCTGCTGCGTTTGCTGCTACTTGCGGATCGGTTGGGACGAGTTTTGTGTCTATATAGAATTGGGCTAGTGGTTTATCGACCAGGAGGAGGGCAGAAAGCCAGATTTGAGACGGTGTATAGAGGAAATATACATCCGTCATTTGCGCGGCGGAGCGTAGGATTTCGCGTGCATTGTGGTGCGCCTTAGCTAGACGGGAGCTTATGAGAACCTCCTTTGGATTTGGGTTTGCGGGAGATGGAGGAGGGGGTGGAAGTGAGAGTATCGATTGTTGCAGACCGGTGCTCACTTGCTCTGGATGGTATGGCCCTGGAACCCCGTTGCCATTGGCAATGGCTCCTAGTTCCATTATCCCGCCTTCCAGACTGCGGAATGGGTGGCGGACATCAAATGTGAAGCGCAGTCCCTGAGTGAGGAGATATTCGGGTGCGATGATATCTTCTGGTGTCGAGTTTGGGATGTGCTCTGCAAAAGAGCGTAGGGGCATGTAGTAATTTTCTGTCTTTGTGGCTAGGAAGAGAGCGCAGGGCATGATGGATTTGGGGTGGTAGGTCATTGGGGAATTGCTGAGATAGAAACGGCGGAGATATTGGATTGCGGTAGCCTTTGGCAGCATAGAAACATTTCAAGTCATTAGCGTAGACAGCCAATTGGCAAATATGAAGCTGAGGAGCTCCATAAATCGCACATCAAGGAGATGATATATCATAAACATACCCTAACAACAGTTGGCAGGGGCGGCTTATACTCCTCCCCCAATTCCATGGTCTTCTCGCAATAATATCTCACCAACTCCAGCTCCTCTTCAGGCGTCAAGCACTCAATCTCCCTCTCAGTTTGCTCCCCATTCTTCCCCGCCGTCTCTGGTGTTTTATTGCTACTATCATCTGCATCGCCCGCTGGGTTTGGCGTACCGCTCCCCGACCGCGGAGGAGCTGGGGTGGTATGTTTCGCGTCCGTTGTTGACCGCCGTAATGCGGCCCTGACACGCTCACTGGCGACTGCGTTGGTGTTGGCGCGTATTGTGCGGAGGGATTCTTCGGTAAATGACCAGAGGCGGTATTGTGAAGACGTGCGGTAGATCTCGTCTTCGTACATGGTGATGGGGGTTGTGGGGGGGGGAAGCTGGAGCTTTAAGGTTCAGCTTCGGGAGTGAACGTATATCAGCGAACCCTGATTTGCAGTTTTATTGTGGATCATGACAATCGTTTGGGGGTAGGGAAGGGATATAGAATTTGAAGATAGCAATGATTTGAGCTTTGCAGGTGGTTGTTGCAGTTGTCAGGATTTAGTTGCAGGATATATGGTCCTTCAGGGGATGTTGAAATTGAATGCGGGAGAAACAACACAAAAGAAAAGTGCAGTGCCTGATGTCATCGCCAAAAGTGGAAGCATGTGTATCTAGACCACGAAGCTTGTTCTCAACACAGCAGATATATGCAGTGCAGTGCAACAACCACAAATAGATGTTACATATATAGTGTCTACGAAATGCAGCATTTGAGAGAAAATTGTACTGCAGGTCCAAGCACAAAAATCAAGTCTAATCCCTAATCAATGACACAGTAACTAGATAACCGGAAGGTCCATAATGGGATGCGAAATTCTTCATCTTTGCTCCAACGCCCAGGTAATGGGTAAATCGAAATAAATATATAAAACGAAATTCGCCAGGCACCAGGCACCATACGCTTTCCCCCCTCCTCCATCAATTTGCTTCAAGGTTCATTCACAAGTAAGATGGCTGAGAGGGATGAGAATGCTATAAAGAATAAACAGGGAAAAAAAAAAAAAAAAAAAAAAGGAGACGGGAAACTCGCCAAGACCAGTAGCAGTATAGAGACAGCGCAGAATGGGAATGGGAATGGGAAGGGAAAGAAAAGAAAACACATTATAGTATGTATAAAACAAAGCATAGAACAGGATTCTGTGGACAATAGAGAAGAGGAAAAGACCAAAGCAAAGACTAAGAGAATAGCTCCATAACAAAGCTAACGGGTAAAGAGAGGGCCGGGGTGAGGTATCCCTAATTTTCCTTCCAATCGTTTACGCATCTCGAAATCGCCTGTACGTTTATATAAACTAATTCATGGCTCGCCCAGAAGGCGGGCTGTAACGTCACCCATATATGCCTCTTCCAGCTCGTAGTCCTCCCCATCCATCCGGTCAATGCCAACATACTTGAAAGCAGATACCACACGTGGAACATCGAACCCCATGTTGCAGAAACGATCGACGAGATCCTTGTTGTACCCCTCGTATCTACAGAAAGGTAATAGTCAGTATATAGGCAGCAACCAACAATTTTTTTTTTTTTTTTTTTTTTTTTAAAACCAAACCAAAGACACCAAAAAAATAAAATAAAAATAAAAATAATAAGAAATTGAGGAGTCCATACGCAGCTAGCTGTTCCCGCTCCTCCTCTTCCTTCGACTTCTGCTTCTGATTTCTGATTGATTCATCCGTGGCCCCACCGCTGCTCTCGCCCAGCTCTCGCTCGGGGGCACCGGCATATTTGATGGCCCACCTACGCGCATGCCGCTCGAACTCTTTGGGGTTCCGCATGAGCATATTAGCCACCTCTGCGTCTTGTGGGTCCTTGGGTTCGGGTGTGCTGAGGAGGGACTGGAGGGAAAGAAGAGCGGATTTGATGGTGAGAACCGGGGACCAGGCGGTTGAGAGGGTGTCGAGACAGATAGCTCCCTATATGATGGTGCCGTATCAGCAGATGGACAATCCTTCTTCCCGTCTCCATCTCGCCCCTATTCCTTCAACTATCATCAAAAGGATTCATTGGTTTTTTGGAGGATAGTTTTATCTGTATCTTTGCTTTCTTTTCTGTGGTAGTTGACTCACAGTTTGACTGCTAACATTCGGATGCCAGACCTTGGTATCGAACTTCATTACTGGAGGGCGGAAAGGGTACTCGTCAGGGATCTTGATATCTACGTAGAACGTCCCATCCTCATAAGGGGTACCGGGGGGGCCTTGAAATTGGCCCCTCAGGTGTGTCAAATCATCTCCGTCCCCGACCGGCTGAGCAAAGATTTTCGAGTGTCTGTCTGCAGGGGCGTCTTCGCAGATATCCTTGAGTTCCTTGATGATGCGGCGGTTGCGGTGGGAGGTGGACATCGTGGCTGGATGAGCGGGGAGGTGGAGTTGATTCGGGTGAGAGTGAGAGCAAAAAGAAAAGCAAAAAGTAAGAAAAAAGGAAAAAGTAAGAAAAAGAAAAGAAAAAGAAAAAGAAAAAGAACGGCAGTGATTTAAGTTATGGGGTGAGTAGTCGTGGTAGTTGTGGTGATGATAGTTTCGCAGTGCTTGCTTGTATTGAGAATAGATCTGAGGGGGTAGAGCAGGAGAAGAGGTTAACGACGATGCAGTTTTCCTTAGCTTATCAAAAATTAGGATGCGGGATTGTTGGGGTCGAAGATCCCGGCAAGGCAGAAACGCCAAGTTCTGTTAAAATATTCCGCGTTGGGATGGGAGCAGGTCAAGCAGGGGGGAAATGAACGGATGTCGTTATGTAGTTGGTTTGATATACCCTGTAG
>NW_015440958.1:820705-821973 GCF_000150705.2 Paracoccidioides lutzii | reverse complement strand
TTAGGGATGGGGGGGGGGGGGGGGGGGGGAAATAATATATTGTCGTCGTCGGGCGGGAACAACATACCTTGGAAGCTAGGCGGGACTTTTTAAACTCTGTTCAAACAGGATCGACCAACGGGCGGCTGCGCTGGATAGTTCAACACGGACACAAGTGGCTGTGGATAGCGGCTCGGGTGACGGATGACAGCGTTTCAACACTTGAATGGGGTGACTGAGAGGGTCAAGGCACGGCTCAACAGAGAGTGAGTGAGTCAGGGATCCACCAGGCTGCGGTCGGTGAGTAAATATGGGGTTGACGACAAGAGTCAGTCAAGTCGGGATTCAAGATGGAGAGACGAGGACGAGGATGATCAACGGAGTTGACAGGTTAATCTAGAGTAGGATTGGAGGAAATGGATCTATCTGTGCTTATTTAATAGATCGATGTTTGTTGGTTGCATGAGATGGAGCAGAGCGTAAGAAGCGATTACGAAGCTGAAAAACAGGCACCATGCAGCGGCGGGTTAGAACTTGTGGGTTAGTGACGATGGCGGTTGATGGCATCAATCAACAGACAACCGTAACTATAGTAGTTAGTTATAGACATGAACTTACAAACCACAACAACAACCACCACCAACACCATCTAGTTTTATCCCTTATTATTGTCTACTTATTAACTTACTATAGGGGCCCTGGTGCTTTCCAGTTTAAATAGTGTCTAGCTCACAAACATCATATATCAACATAATCAAAATAAATGTAGTTACGCAAGGTCTCTATTATAAGTAAGGCCTTGGTCCCCTTGGCTACGTTATTGGAAAGCGATCTTGAAGGGTCCACGGCAGACAACAATAATACAATAATGGTTAATGCAGATTGGCACACAACATCTCTTTCTTTTCTCTCCAATCACCAAGAAGGGAGAGATGAGATCTTGAAATGCAGATGGATTTGGAGTCCCTAGATGTGATAGTTACGTGCTCCCGGGCCCTTTCGCCAACAAGCGTTTTTTATCGAATCCCGTAAAATCCCGTCGACTTGTCATGGAAGGGCTGCCACTTCATCCTTGCTGCCCAGAGCTTAGACAACCCATGGGTAGTCCTTATGCTGTGTGTCAAATCTGCCAGAATCGTTTTGCCAGTAGATTGAATCCGTTTCATTTCTTGGGTTTAAGGTGGTATTTTGGGCGGGACGGTTTACGACCACTCAGAGTCTAAAGCACCCCTCTCCTGTTGTTCTCCGGGGACCAATCAAACATCGCCGCTTCACTCAGACCACAATAT